>NW_020169834.1:2524901-2529899 GCF_002117355.1 Postia placenta MAD-698-R-SB12 | reverse complement strand
ACTAACTAATACATTCACTTGTCCCTAGCCTTAGGTTTGAGCCTAGCTCACCATCGCTTCGGTAAGAACTAAGTCGAACGCCCCCAGCGCCTTGTTTGGTTTTCCTCTGTCGCTTGACCCTAAGTCGCGACATTAGGTTGAAACTCCTCACCGCTGCCGGCGTTCACCGGAACACACTCACTTTCTCCTTTCCCATAGGTCGGGTGGTGCGCACCCTTACTATACTTTACTATACTTAGATAGCCTACGATACATCGCCACCACTTAAGGGACGAACTCTTCAGTATCTGCACTTCAGTGGGCGATACTTGTCCTCACGGACGCGTGGCTTAGGTTCCTGCTGCATACTAGCCAAAAGCAGTACTGGGCCCCACGTGAACTGCGAACCTTAGTGTCTTCTCGGGCGCCGTAGGTGTAAGCTAGTATAGCACGGCCTTTCGTAGTACGCGCACCTCCCCTTCCTTCCCCCATCCATCGTGGCTGCCTGCCAAGGCCAGATCCACGCATTCGACTCCCAGGACCTCATCGACGTCTACATCCCAGACGGCCCTGAGACTGTCCTCTA
Source organism: Postia placenta MAD-698-R-SB12 (assembly GCF_002117355.1). Lineage (NCBI taxonomy): Eukaryota > Fungi > Basidiomycota > Agaricomycetes > Polyporales > Adustoporiaceae > Rhodonia > Rhodonia placenta. Next base: position 2,529,334 of record NW_020169834.1, on the reverse strand, counting down.
TCGTTGCGAACAGCAGCCGTGCCCCAACCGGACACCCCGATCGATCGAGGAGGATTACCCTCGCTACAAAGCAATCCGACGAGCGCAACACCCGCTCGGACCCCGAAGCACCCTCGCATCCCGATCTGCCTCGCGGCACTCGCGCCCTGTCTCCCCTACCTCCCGCCTTCCCCAAACTGTCGCCGAGTCCAGTCAAGCTCGAGGAGATCTCCCTCCAGACCCTGCGCCAGAGCCTGAGCCTGAGGAGGGTGCAGGTGAAGAAGGAATCTCGGAGTCCGAGTCCGAGGCTTCTACTGGGTCCGCCTCGCCGCCAGCGCTCGCCCCCGCGTCAGCAGTCCCTGACGTACATAACCCCCCCGCCGAACTTCCTTCGGCGCCTTCACCGCCGACTCCGCCGAGAGGCCGCTCGAGCACTCGCTCCTCTCGAAGTCCGACCAGCGGAGGGCCACCACAGCCGCCTCCGCCCCCGCAGCGTCCTCCATCCCCCCCGACGCCGATAATGTCGTCCCCTACAGCCGCCCCCGATAAGGAGACTTTGAAGCTCCTTCTCCCACTACGATACGATGGCAAAACAGTCATCGAATGCAACCGGTTCCTGTCGCAGTTGCGCATCTACTGGCTGGTCAACACGTCGTTGACCACCATCGAGCTCAAGGTGCAGGTCGCACTCAGCCTACTCGATGGAGATGCCCGCGCCTGGGCCACTCCCTACTTTGCCCAGCTCGCATCGGTGCAGGTGGGTGTGCAAGGGGCCACGACCCCGTTCGCAAACGAAGCAGCCTTTACCGCCGCCTTCAGGGCCCGCTTCGGAAATCTCGACGACGAGGCGGCAGCACAAGTAGAGCTGGCGAAGCTCTGCGCGGACAAGTCGGTCCGTGAAAAACGCACCGCTGCGGAGTTCTCCGCGCTGTTCAAGGGTCCAGCGGATCGCTCTGGGTATGGGGACCTGGAGCTACGCGACAAGTACCTGAGCGGCATCCCCTCCCGCGTCTACCGAAAGATCGAGCTCGAGACCTTTGCCACGTGGCAAGCAGCTGAGAAGCGCGCCACCGAGGTCGAGCAGATCCTCGATATCAGCCGGGCCCGTCGGCCCGAACTAAATAACTTCTTCTCGGCCCGAGGTCGAGGACGCGGGGGGGCACGTGGTGGTGCACCCCACTCACACGCAGCTTCGGCCAGCATCAATGCGGCCGTCGGAAAAGGAAACTTCCCCGGCAGTTGTTTCGGCTGTGGGAAGCAAGGGTACCGACGCTTCGAGTGCCCCAATTGTAAGGACAAACCTCACACAAAACGCGCCGACGCGCGGGCTACGGTTGCCTCGGGCTCCACCCAGGCCGCGACAAGCGCCCCCGTCACGACGACACCCTCGGCAAGTATAAGTGCCGCTTCAGCGAAATCCGAGCAATCGGAGCTGGCGGACTTAATGGCACAGGTGAAGTCGATGCGCGAGGAGCTCGAACACTATCGAGCAATGAAGGAGGAGGGTTTTTGATCCGGTCCGCGCTTCGTGCCGCACGCGTCGGGCCGGGTATATCATGTAATCGTTATAATGTATTGTCGACTGCAATGGTGTATGAGTTGGACCAGGGGTCCCAGCACTTTCACATTCCAGTTCGACTTCAAGGAAAAAGACGGCACAAGGACATAATCGCTATGGTGGACAGCGGGGCCACCACGAAGTTCATTAACAAGCGATTCATTATCGAAAATAAGGTGCAAACGCGGAAGTTGAAGGAACCAATTCCGCTGTACAATATTGACGGCACCCTGAACAAGGACGGAAGCATCTCGGAGGTAGCAGTACTACAGATGCATATAGGAGAGCACGTCGAGAAGGCAGTGTTCACGGTCACGGACATCGGTCCAGAAGATGTGATCGTCGGGTTGGATTGGCTACGCGAGCACAACCCAGAAATAGATTGGGAGAAGGGCTCCCTCAAATTGTCACGGTGCCCTGAAACGTGCAGTGCCAGGAGGACTGGCCGAATGGAGCAAGCAGCGACTGCGCGTGATACGGGGGTCAGGCCCACGGCGCGCAGACGTTCGCTGAAGTCCAAACGGTCGGTTATAGGTGCCTGCCTGAGTAAGGTACTCCCGGACTTCGAACCCGAAGAAGATCCGGTGGAGGTAGAGTGGGATGAGGACGATTTGATCGAAGCCTGGGAGCAAGGTGTCACGCTTCCCGGCGCTCCTCAGCTGTTCGTCGCAGCAGGACATACGTACTCCCAGCTGTTTGCTGAGGAGGAGATCAAAAAGAAGGTCGTTAAGACCGCCGAGGAGTCGGTACCTAAACAGTACCACGAGTTCCTGAATGTCTTCTCCAAAGAAGCATCAGAACGGCTACCTGAAAGGAAGCCCTACGATCATGCGATCGAACTCGTGCCCGGCTACTCGACCTTCCACTCTAAAGTGTACCCCTTGTCGAACAACGAGCAGGAGGAACTAGACAAGTTCCTAAAAGAGCAACTAGCGAAGGGCTACATACGGGAGTCGAAGTCGCCCATTTCATCCCCCTTTTTCTTCATCAAAAAGAAGGAAGGGACGCTTCGACCCGTACAGGACTATCGCCGATTGAACGCGATCACGGTCAAAAATCGTTATCCCTTGCCGTTGATCGCCGAAATGGTGGATAAGCTCCGAGGCGCTACGCTCTTCACCAAGTTCGATGTCCGATGGGGGTATAACAACGTCCGGATCAAAGCCGGTGACGAGTGGAAGGCGGCGTTTGTAACTAACCGAGGGTTGTACGAGCCCTTGGTGATGTTCTTTGGTCTCACCAACTCCCCCGCGACCTTCCAGGCGATGATGAACGAGATCTTCCACGATCTCATCGTCGGTGGCAAGATCCTCGTGTACTTGGATGACATACTCATCTTCTCCACCAACAAGGAGGAGCATGAAAAGGTCACACGCGAGGTTCTACGCCGCCTTCAGGATAACGATCTGTTCCTGAAGCCTGAGAAGTGCGAATGGGACGTTCCCAAGGTCGACTACGTCGGCTATGTGTTCGGTGGCGATGAGGTAGCGATGGATCCCGCAAAGCTGAGAGTAATTAATGAGTGGCCGGTACCCCGGAACAAAAAAGATGTTCAGAAGTTCCGGGGGTTCTCCAACTTCTACCGCCGCTTCATCAAGGACTTCGCTAAGATCTCGCGACCACTCGACCGGCTCACAGGGAACGACCCATGGCACTGGGGCGAGGAAGAGCAGCACGCCTTCGATGAGCTCAAGCGGCTCTTCGCGACGACTCCAGTCTTGGCGCTGTACGACCCTAATCGGGAGACGCGCATTGAGGTTGACGCCTCGGGGTACGCCACTGGCGGTGTATTGATGCAGAAGCAGGATGACGGCAAATGGCATCCCATTGCCTTCAGATCCCATGCGATGGATCCGGCGCAGCGGAACTACGAGATCTATGATAAGGAAATGCTCGCGATCATTGAGGCGCTAGATGATTGGCGTCACTATCTCGAGGGGTTACCCAATCAGTTCGAGATCGTCACCGATCACAAGAACCTCGAGTACTGGCGCACATCTCAGCATCTCACACGCCGTCAAGCGCGATGGTCGCTGTTCCTAGCTCGCTTCGACTTCCGCATCACGCACAAGGCCGGGACGTCCAATGGAAAGGCCGATGCCCTATCGCGCCGATCAGACCATCAGATCGGTGATGAGGATGATAACACCGATCAGGTGGTTCTCAAGCCAGAGCGCTTCCGCATCGCCTCCGCCAGGCGCGGCCATGCCTCAGTGACAGCTGACCAGTCGCTTCTGAAGCGCATCAGGGAATGTTCGGAGAAGGATCGGGAGGTGGCCGAGGCACTTGAAAAGGTGCAGGACCTCGGGCCGCCCCGGCTTCAAAGGGGTTTTGAGGAGTGGAATGCCGAACAAGGGCTCCTGCTGTTCCGCGGATGTGTGTACGTCCCTGTCACGAGTTGACACGGCGTCTAGCCGTTTTTTAATTTTTTTCCTTTTCGCGGGCTCGAACCCGCGACCTCTGTACTACATGCCCGATATGGACGCGTCACTATCTACTGTACGATTAGATTAGATGGGGCGGCAGCGCACGGCACAGCTCGGGCTCCGCTGACACAGCCGCTCTGACTCACCGGCCCCCGGGGCCGCGTCGGCATGCTGTGCACGGACCAGCTGCGCACGGACCAATGCGCACAGCCTGCCCTTAATCTCCCCTGTATATAAGCCGGCCTCTGCTGCCCTAGGGACCTCAGTTTCGACCTCTTGTCCCTAGGTTAGTAAGCCCCTGTACTTACTTACTTATTCAATACTAACTTACTTGTCCCTAGCCTTAGGTTTGAGCCTAGCTCACCATCGCTTCGGTAAGAACTAAGTCGAACGCCCCCAGCGCCTTGTTTGGTTTTCCTCTGTCGCTTGACCCTAAGTCGCGACATTAGGTCGAAACTCCTCACCGCTGC
>NW_020169834.1:2521375-2524831 GCF_002117355.1 Postia placenta MAD-698-R-SB12 | reverse complement strand
GTACGATTAGATTAGATGGGGCGGCAGCGCACGGCACAGCTCGGGCTCCGCTGACACAGCCGCTCTGACTCACCGGCCCCCGGGGCCGCGTCGGCATGCTGTGCACGGACCAGCTGCGCACGGACCAATGCGCACAGCCTGCCCTTAATCTCCCCTGTATATAAGCCGGCCTCTGCTGCCCTAGGGACCTCAGTTTCGACCTCTTGTCCCTAGGTTAGTAAGCCCCTGTACTTACTTACTTATTCAATACTAACTTACTTGTCCCTAGCCTTAGGTTTGAGCCTAGCTCACCATCGCTTCGGTAAGAACTAAGTCGAACGCCCCCAGCGCCTTGTTTGGTTTTCCTCTGTCGCTTGACCCTAAGTCGCGACATTAGGTCGAAACTCCTCACCGCTGCCGGCGTTCACCGGAACACACTCACTTTCTCCTTTCCTATAGGTCGGGTGGTGCGCACCCTTACTATACTTTACTATACTTAGATAGCCTACGATACATCGCCACCACTTAAGGGACGAACTCTTCAGTATCTGCACTTCAGTGGGCGATACTTGTCCTCACGGACGCGTGGCTTAGGTTCCTGCTGCATACTAGCCAAAAGCAGTACTGGGCCCCACGTGAACTGCGAACCTTAGTGTCTTCTCGGGCGCCGTAGGTGTAAGCTAGTATAGCACGGCCTTTCGTAGTACGCGCACCTCCCCTTCCTCCCCCCATCCATCGTGGCTGCCTGCCAAGGCCAAATCCACGCATTCGACTCTCAGGACCTCATCGACGTCTACATCCCAGACGGCCCTGAGACTGTCCTCTATCGTTGCGAGCAGCAGCCGTGCCCCAACCGGACACCTCGATCGATCGAGGAGGATTACCCTCGCTACAAAGCGATCCGACGAGCGCAACACCCGCTGGGACCCCGAAGCACCCTCGCATCCCGATCTGCCTCGCGGCACTCTCGCCCTGTCTCCCCTACCTCCCGCCTTCCCCAAACTGTCGCCGAGTCCAGTCAAGCTCGAGGAAATCTCCCTCCAGACCCTGCGCCAGAGCCTGAGCCTGAGGAGGGTGCAGGTGAAGAAGGAATCTCGGAGTCCGAGTCCGAGGCTTCTACTGGGTCCGCCTCGCCGCCAGCGCTCGCCCCCGCGTCAGCAGTCCCTGACGTACGTGACCCCCCCGCCGAACTTCCTTCGGCGCCTTCACCGCCGACTCCGCCGAGAGGCCGCTCGAGCACTCGCTCCTCTCGAAGTTCGACCAGCGGAGGGCCACCACAGCCGCCTCCGCCCCCGCAGCGTCCTCCGTCCCCCCCGACGCCGATAATGTCCTCTCCTGCAGCCGCCCCCGACAAGGAGACTTTGAAACTCCTCCTCCCGCTCCGCTACGATGGCAAGACCGTCATCGAATGCAACCGGTTCTTGTCGCAGTTGCGCATCTACTGGCTGGTCAACACGTCACTGACCACCATCGAACTCAAGGTGCAGGTCGCCCTTAGCCTGCTCGATGGAGATGCTCGCGCCTGGGCCACTCCCTACTTTGCCCAACTAGCATCGGTGCAGGTGGGTGTGCAAGGGGCCACAACCCCGTTTGCAAACGAAGCGGCCTTTGCCGCCGCCTTCAGGGCCCGCTTCGGAAATCTCGACGACGAGGCGGCAGCACAAGTAGAGCTGGCGAAGCTCTGCGCGGACAAGTCGGTCCGTGAAAAACGCACTGCCGCGGAATTCTCCGCGCTGTTCAAGGGTCCGGCGGACCGCTCTGGGTATGGGGACCTGGAGCTACGCGACAAGTACCTGAGCGGCATCCCCTCCCGCGTCTACCGCAAGATCGAGCTCGAGACCTTCGCCACGTGGCAAGCAGCTGAAAAGCGCGCCACCGAGGTCGAGCAGATCCTCGATATCAGCCGGGCCCGTAGGCCCGAGCTAAACAACTTCTTCTCGGCCCGAGGTCGAGGACGCGGTGGGGCACGTGGTGGTGCACCCTCGACGCACGCAGCTTCGGCCAGCCTCAACGCGGCCGTCGGAAAAGGAAACTTCCCCGGCACATGCTTCGGCTGTGGGAAACAAGGGTACCGACGTTTCGAGTGCCCCAATTGTAAGGACAAGCCTTACACAAAACGCGCCGACGCGCGGGCTACGGTTGCCTCGGGCTCCACCCAGGCTGCGACAAGCGCCCCCGTCACAACATCACCCTCGGCAAGTATAAGTGCCGCTTCAGCGAAATCCGAGCAATCGGAGCTGGCGGACTTAATGGCACAGGTGAAGTCGATGCGCGAGGAGCTCGAGCATTATCGGGCAATGAAGGAGGAGGGTTTTTGATCCGGTCCGCGCTTCGTGCCGCACGCGTCGGGCCGCGAGTCTCATCTTGTAACAAGTATAATGTATTGTCTACTGCGATGGTGTACGAATTGGACCAGGGGTCCCAACATTTTCACATCCCAGTACGACTTCAAGGGAAAAGACGGCACAAAGACCTAATCGCTATGGTGGACAGCGGAGCCACCACGAAGTTCATCAACAAGCGATTCATTGAAGAGAATAAGGTGCAGACGCGGAAGCTAAAAGAGCCGATTCCGCTCTACAATATCGACGGCACCCTGAATAAGGATGGAAGCATCTCAGAAGTAGCAGTGCTACAGATGCACATAGGAGAACACGTCGAGAAGACGGTGTTTACGGTCACGGACATCGGTCCAGAGGATGTGATCGTCGGGTTGGATTGGCTACGCGAGCACAACCCCGAAATAGATTGGGAGAAGGGCTCCCTCAAATTGTCGCGATGCCCTGAAACGTGTAGCGCCAGGAGGACTGGCCGAATGGAGCAAGCAGCGACTGCGCGTGATACGGGGGTCAGGCCCACGGCGCGCAGGCGTTCGCCGAAGTCCAAACGGTCGGTCATAGGTGCCTGCCGGAGCAAGGTGCTCCCGGACTTCGAACCCGAAGAAGATTCGGCGGAAGTGGAATGGGATGAGACTGACTTGATCGAAGCCTGGGAGCAGGGTATCACGCTTCCCGGCGCCCCTCAGCTGTTCGTCGCAGCAGGGCACACGTATTCCCAGCTGTTCGCCGAGGAAGAGATCAAGAAGAAGGTCGTTAAGACCGCCGAGGAGTCGGTACCCAAACAGTACCACGAGTTTCTGAAGGTCTTCTCGAAGGAAGCATCAGAACGGCTACCCGAAAGAAAGCCGTACGATCATGCGATCGAACTCGTGCCCGGCTACTCCACGTTCCATTCAAAGGTATACCCATTGTCGAGCAACGAGCAGGAGGAACTGGACAAGTTCCTAAAGGAGCAGTTAGCGAAGGGCTACATACGGGAGTCGAAGTCGCCAATCTCATCCCCCTTTTTCTTCATCAAAAAGAAGGAAGGGACGCTTCGACCCGTACAGGACTACCGCCGATTGAACGCGATCACGGTCAAAAATCGTTATCCCTTGCCGTTGATCGCCGAAATGGTGGATAAGCTCCGCGGCGCTAC
>NW_020169834.1:2512403-2515770 GCF_002117355.1 Postia placenta MAD-698-R-SB12 | reverse complement strand
TCGGCATGCTGCGCACGGACCAGCTGCGCACGGACCAACGCGCACAGCCTGCCCTTATCTCCCCATGTATATAAGCCGGCCTCTACTGCCCTAGGGACCTCAGTTTCGACCTCTTGTCCCTAGGTCAGTAAGCTCCTGTATTCTCTTACTTATCTTACACTAACTAATACATTTCTTGTCCCTAGCCTTAGGTTTGAGCATCGCTCACCATCGCTTCAGTGAGAATCAGTCGAACGCCCCCAGCCCTTAGGTTTTCCTCAGTTGCTTGACCTCAAGTCGCAACATTAGGTCGAAACTCCCCAAGCTGCCGGCGTCCCCTCGAGACTCCCTATATTCACTTTCCTTTCCCACAGGTCAGGTGGTGCGCACCCCTACTGTACCCTACGATACGTAGATAGCCTACTATACATCGCCAACACTAGAGAGACGAACTCTTCAGTACCTGCGCTTCAGTGAGCGGTACTTGTCCTCACGGACGCGTAGCCTTGGTTCCTGCTGCATAATAGTCAAAAGCAGTATTGGGCCCTACGTGAACTGCGAATCTCAGTGTCATCTCGGGCGCCGTAGGTGTAGGCTAGTATAGCATGGCCTTTCGTAGTACGCGCACCTCCCCTTCCTCCCCCCATCCAACGTGGCTGCCTGCCAAGGCCAAGTCCACGCATTCGACTCACAGGACCTCATCGACGTCTACATCCCAGACGGTCCTGAGACTATCATCTACCGTTGCGAGCAGCAACCGTGCCCGAACCGAACACCCCGATCGATCGCAGAAGACTACCCGCGCTACAAAGCGATCCGACGAGCGCAACACCCGCTCGGACCCTGAAGCACCCTCGCATCTCGATCGGCCTCGCGGCACTCTCGCCCTGTCTCCCCTAGCTCCCGCCTTCCTCAAACTGTCGTCACCGATCCAGGTCAAACGCGAGGAGATCTCCCTCCAGACCCTGCGCCAGAGCCTGAGCCTGAGGAGGGTGAGGGTGAAGAAGGAGTCTCGGAGTCCGAGTCCGAGGATTCTGTTGGGTCCGCCTCGCCGACAGCGCTCGCCCCCGCGTCAGCAGTCCCTGACGTACGTAACCCCCCCGCCGAACTTCCTGCGGCGCCTTCACCGCCGACTCCGCCAAGAGGCCGCTCGAGCACTCGCTCCTCTCAAAGTTTGACCAGCGGAAGGCCACCACAGCCGCCTCCGCCCCCGCAGCGTCCTCCGTCCCCCCCGACGCCGATAATGTCTTCCCCCTCGACCGCCCCCGACAAGGAGACCCTGAAGCTCCTTCTCCCCCTCCGTTATGACGGCAAAACCGTCATTGAATGCGACAGGTTCCTGTCGCAACTACGTATCTATTGGTTGATCAACACGTCGTTGACAACCATTGAGCTCAAGGTACAGGTTGCGCTGAGCCTGCTCGATGGCGACGCCCGCACCTGGGCCACGCCTTATTTCGCCCAACTCGCGTCGGTGCAGATGGGTGTGCAAGGGGTTACAACCCCCTTCAGGAACGAAGCGGCCTTCACCGCTGCCTTCAAGGCTCGCTTCGGTAATCTTGACGACGCGGCAGCAGCACAAGTAGAGCTGGCGAAGCTCTGCGCGGACAAATCGGTCCGCGAAAAACGCACCACTGCGGAGTTCTCTGCGCTGTTTAAGGGTCCGGCGGATTGCTCTGGGTATGGGGACCTGGAGCTACGCAACAAGTACCTGAGCGGCATCCCCTCCCACGTCTATCGAAAGATCAAGCTCGAGACCTTCACCACGTGGTGAGCCGCTGAAAAGCGAGCCACTGAGGTCAAGCAGATCCTTGACATCAGCCAGGCCCATCGGCCCGAGTTGAATAACTTCTTCTCGGCCCGGGGTCGAGGTCACGGTGGGGCACGTGGTGGTGCACCCTCGACACATGCAGCTTTGGCCAGCATCAATGCGGCCGTCGGAAAAGGAGACTTCCCCGGCACATGCTTTGGCTGCGGGAAGCAAGGGTACCATCGTTTTGAGTGCCCTAACTGTAAGGATAAACCTTACACAAAACGCGCCGACGCGCGGGCTACGGTTGCCTCGGGCTCCACCCAGGCTGCGACAAGCGCCCCCGTCACGACAACACCCTCGGTAAGTATAAGTGCCGCTTCAGCAAAATCCGAGCAATCGGAGCTGGCGGACTTAATGGCACAGGTGAAGTCAATGCGCGAGGAGCTCGAGCACTATCGGGCGATGAAGGAAGAGGGTTTTTGATCCGGTCTGCGCTTCGTGCCGCACGCGTCGGGCCGAGTATATCATGTAACAAGTATAACGTATTGTCTACTGCGATGGTGTACGAATTGGACCAGGGGTCCCAACATTTTCACATCCCAGTACGACTTCAAGGAAAAAGACGGCATAAAGACATAATCGCTATGGTGGACAGCGGAGCCACCACGAAGTTTATCAACAAGCGATTCATAGTAGAGAACAAGGTGCAGACGCGGAGGCTGAAGGAGCCTATTCCACTCTATAATATCGACGGCACCCTGAACAAGGACGGAAGCATCTCGGAAGTAGCAGTGCTACAGATGCATGTAGGAGAGCACGTTGAGAAAACGGTGTTTACGGTCACGGACATCAGTCCAGAAGACGTGATTGTTGGGTTGGATTGGCTACGCGAGCACAACCCCGAAATAGATTGGGAGAAAGGCTCCCTCAAATTGTCACGGTGCCCTGAAACATGCAGTGCCAGGAGGACTGGCCAGACGGAACAAGCAACGACTGCGCGTGATACGGGGGTCAGGCCCACGGCGCGCAGGCGTTCGCCGAAGTCCAAACGGTCAGTTATAGGCGCTTGCCGGAGTAAGATACTTCCGGACTTCGAAACCGAAGAAGATTCGGCAGAAGTGGAGTGGGATGAGGACGATTTGATCGAAGCCTGGGAGCAAGGTATCACGCTTCCCGGCGCCCCTCAGCTATTTGTCGCGGCAGGGCATATGTACTCCCAGCTGTTTGCTGAGAAAGAGATCAAGAAGAAGGTCGTCAAGACCGCCGAGGAGTTGGTGCTCAAGCAGTACCACGAGTTTCTGAATGTCTTCTCCAAGGAAGCATCAGAACGGCTGCCCGAAAGGAAGCCTTATGATCACGCTATCGAACTCGTGCCCGGCTACTCAACCTTCCACTCTAAAGTGTATCCCTTGTCGAACAATGAGCAGGAGGAACTGGACAAGTTCCTAAAGGAGCAACTGGCGAAAGGCTACATACGGGAGTCGAAGTCGCCCATTTCGTCCCCCTTCTTCTTCATCAAAAAGAAGGAAGGGATGCTTCGACCCGTACAGGACTACCGCCGATTGAACGCGATCACGGTCAAAAATCGTTACCCCTTGCCGTTGATTGCCGAGATGGTGGATAAGCTCCGAGGCG
>NW_020169834.1:2503073-2509478 GCF_002117355.1 Postia placenta MAD-698-R-SB12 | reverse complement strand
GATGGGAGATGGGCAAGGGCGCCTCGCATGAGGTCATGCGCCGTTGAGGGGGGGGTAATGTCACGACTTGGTACAGTGCCTAGCCGTTTTTTAATTTTTTCCTTTTCGCGGGCTCGAACCCGCGACCTCTGTACTACCTGCCTGATATGGACACAACGTTATCTACTGTACGATCAGATTAGATAGGACGGCAGTGCACGGCACAGCTCGGGCCCTGCTGACGCAGCCGCTCTGACTCACCGGCCCCCGGGGCCGCGTCGGCATGCTGCGCACGGACCAGCTGCGCACGGACCAGCGCGCACAGCCTGCCCTTATCTCCCCATGTATATAAGCCGGCCTCTACTGCCCTAGGGACCTCAGTTTCGACCTCTTGTCCCTAGGTCAGTAAGCTCCTGTATTCTCTTACTTACCTTACACTAACTAATACATTTCTTGTCCCTAGCCTTAGGTTTGAGCATCGCTCACCATCGCTTCAGTGAGACTTAGTCGGACGCCCCCAGCATTTAGGTTTTTCCTCAGTCGCTTGACCTCAAGTCGCGACAACTACGTTTCTTTCTTCACTAACACGACCACATAGACACGATGGTCCGTGCGCAGTCGGTACTTGTATAAGTAGTTGTACCATTAGTCGGTCAAACCCTAAGTTCGACCTGGTTATTCATTCAAGTCTCTGCTCCTCTTCGCTTGGGGTAGTGGTCATTCTCGACTTCCTCGCTCGATCTTCAGGACGACGCACTGTCCATAAGTCCTTGCTCGTCGTCTACGAGTCAAACATCAATATAGGAGTATAGACCGTTGTATCACCCTGGGCTTTCAGGTTTGTTCATCCTCTGTCGCTTGACTTCAAGTCGCAACACATTGTGATCCATTCCAACGCCTTGCAAACTGCACCGGGTTTTTCCAACATGTACCTTACGGGCATCGCTACACCTATGGACACACACACTCACCACGCCATCACACTGTTGTTCTAACATGGTGTTGGAGCAGATAATCCATACATACGCTCTCCCGCCGGCTCTCCAGCTACTATACTGTTCCGTATTGCCCTGTTTTACCTTACGCTATTTATGCGCTGATGCGCTGCCCCTTCTTGGCACTCATCCCGCCATGTGCATGCATGCACAGCATCAGTACACATCAATAGTACCTGTCATGTACCTTGTGCCTGTCGTTTCTGCTCGCCGTCTTATATGCTCGCATTTGCGACCGCACCCTCAGTCTTGCATTGTATCCGAGCATGCACTGAGGGTGAGTACTTAGCTTGTTCTGTTTTCGTTTACACATACTCACATACATTGTAGTCCTTGTCCTATTTGTTATAGGTATGCATAAATACATGTAGTCTTGCATTGTATCCGAGCACACACTGAGGTCCTCGTCCTATTTGTTATAGTTTGACGACATGTGCTCTAGCCCTGCCGTTGCATCACATGGGGCTGGTTTTAGGAGCCTGTATTGAAACATGGTTGCTCATTCAATAGGCCCAGTGTAGAAACGAGTGTCGGCGTCGGGTTCGAACAAGCGAGCGCGAAGGTTTACGGAAGCGAGCGGCGCGGGAAAAGATCAAATACGAAGCGGTTTGTCTCGTCCTCGGGGCGGGGAGGCAAACGCGCGAAGTAATTACATGCGAGAACTCGGCCTAATATAGTAAACACTTATCTTGATCAGGTACGAAGGAACAAGGTACTATCGCGCCGCAGCGCGGCACGTCGGCGAGCCGGTAGTCGGGCATGTGCTCGTCCGGTTGTTCCAACACCCAGTCGGGCATGCCCCGGGCACAACATTGGCATCCCATCCTGGTGAGTTCACCTCCTCACTAATCGCATAAACCTCGGATCACGATAATATATTAGGCAATTATACACGTGATCTCTCTATTCGTACAAAACATGAAGTTGCGCTCTAGTACGTAGGTGCGTGAACTCATTGGACGGATGGTTTTAGGAGCCTGGAACACCGCACTCATATGAAGTCCTCCTACCCGAACGAAGACGGCGGGAAGAAGCCTGACCATGTTACGCCCCTGGTGTTCGAAAATCCCCTCACTGCGACTCCTTGCAGCTGCAGTCTCCTCGTCCCTGCGTCGTCCTCGCTGCCCACTCTTTTTGCTCAACCCCTCTTCCACGACGAACCCCATCACCACGACGGCCAGTCAACCACATTCTCGTCGACTCTCCAACATGCTGGACCCGAAGTCTCTCATGGAGGACCTGGAGAGCGAACTCTTCAACTACACTACCGGGCGTTTCCTGTAAGTCTCCTGCATCTTGTCTTGTCTCTGTCTAACTCGTAATGCGATGTACTCAGTGTCAACGACGCCCTTCGTCTCCGAGAGCGCAGGCGCGTCTTCGACGTCCCCGGACTCTTTAGAATCATTGCCAGGGCACTGAACTGCAAGACTGAAGAGATCGTGGGCTTTCGAAAGCTCGGAGAGGGTGGCTTCAACCGTACCTTTCTCATCACATTAGACACCGGCTTCCAGCTCGTCGCGCGCATTCCATATCCCCTCCTCGTTCCCAAGGCGTACGCTCTCGCTAGTGAAGTCGCTACCATGGATTTCCTTCGTTCCAGAAGGCTCCCCATTCCTAAGGTCTACGGGTATTCCTTTACGTCAAAGAATGAGGCCGAGACGGAATACATTTTAATGCAGTACGTTGAAGGCACCGACTTGAGCCAGATATGGTTCGAACTTAAGGAAGATGAAATCATCTCGCTTATGGATCAGCTCGCGAAGATAGAGTGTACTATGATGTCTATCTCTTTTCCCGCTGGCGGGAGCATCTACTACGCCAAAGACCTGAAGGAGCTGTCTGGGAACGAGGGCATCCCGCTCAAGGAGGAGAACGAGAACATCCTACTGTACGAGCAGATCGAGAGCATCTCGCTCGAGAAGGAGCGGTTCTGTGTAGGTCCTGACGTATCGCTGCCGCTGTGGTATGGACGAAGGGAACAACTGAACGTATTCCGAGGGCCATGTACGTCACACTTCTCCTATCTCTTCTGTCTCTGAACCAATCGATGACCATAGATGAAGACGCCGAATCGGTGCTGATCACGGGAGCCAAGAAAGAGCTCGCCTACCTCGACTGGTTTGGTTCACCGAGGGCCCCTTTCCAACGCTTCCGAAGGGAGTACTATCAGTACAAGAAGCAGTCACCATTGGACCACGCCAAGAACCTTCGTCGCTATCTCTGTCTCGCACCGTCGCTCGTGCCGGACGATGACTCCCTCAACGCTTTCTGCATCCGCCACCCCGACCTCTCCGACAGCAATCTCAAGGTCTCGTCAGATTCCAGCGGCTTGCAGATCCTTAGCGTGTTGGACTGGCAGCACGCTGCTGTCCTACCCCTCTTCCTCCACGCCGGTATGCCCGACATCATCCAAAACGAAGAAGACGAGGTCTCTCGAACTATGGTCCAACCTAAGCTACCGGACGACTTCGGCGAGCTACCTGAAGAAAAGCAAGAATGGGAGATGGAGCTCCTCCGTCGTCGTCTTGTGCATTATCATTACAGCTTGAGCACAGCGACGCACAACAGGATCCACCACCAGGGTCTGGTCTATTCGTTGAATACTTTCCGTCGTCGCATATTCAATCATGCAACTGCTATATGGGAGGGTGAAACAATCAAGTTGCTGTATGCGCTGATAGATATGGTGTCCGGCTGGGCGAGTTTTGCGAAGGACGGTACGCCATGTCCGGTCGCGTTCACGGAAGACGAGGAAGCTGCGGCGAAGAAGTTGTATCTGGCACTGGCGAACGCAGAAAGGGGTGAGAGGATGCTGAGGGACAGAGTCGGCTACGGGGAGGAGACCTGGGTGCCTGTCGCTCGCTACGAGGATGCTAAGGCACTCGGTCAGGAGATAAAGCGGATGACATTGAAGGCATGTGCGGAGGACGAAGAGACGACGGGGGAGGAGTACGCTGTGATCGAGTCGAACTGGCCCTTGGACGATATGGACGAAGAGGAGTTAGAGGAGTACAAGTAAGGAATGGACCTGTATTTCTGTTCTATGATCTTATTATATACCTGCTGTTGAATTCATCACTACTCCAGCTCTTTTTGCAAGGACTGTCCATGAAAATGTTTCTTTGACGAGGGATATGTCATCAATGTTGTTCTTTAGCTCGCTAATATCGCGAATGTTCGAATGAGTCGCACTTGTCCATTTTTTCATCAACTATACTTGTTTGTTCTCCTTCGAAGACCGAGCTTATATCTCGATTCTATCCTACTAGTGAAAATGGATAATGTCATCGCTGATCGCAAATTGGGTCAAATAAAATGCGCACATGTCATGCCGGATCGCATGGATGTTAGTCTCTGTCACGAGTTGGCACGGCGCCTAGCCGTTTTTTAATTGTTTCCTTTCCGCGGGCTCGAACCCGCGACCTTTGTACTACCTGCCTGATACGGACACATCGTTATCTACTGTACAATTAGATTAGATAGGACGGCAGTGCACGGCACAGCTCGGGCTCCGCTGACACAGCCGCTCTGACTCACCGGCCCCCGGGGCCGCGTCAGCACGCTGCGCACGGACCAGCTGCACACGGACCAACGCGCACAGCCTGCCCTTATCTTCCCCTGTATATAAGCCGGCCTCTGCTGCCCTAGGGACCTCAGTTTCGACCTCTTGTCCCTAGGGACCTCAGTTTCGACCTCTTGTCCCTAGGTCAGTAAGCCCTCGCTTGTATTCCTTTCTTACCTTACTAACCAATACATTTTCTTGTCCCTAGCCTTAGGTTTGAGCGTTGCTCACCATCGCTTCGGTAAGATCTAGTCGGACGCCCCCAGCCCTTAGGTTTTCCTCAGTTGCTTGACCTCAAGTCGCGACATTAGGTCGAAACTCCCCAAGCTGCCGGCGTCCCCTCGAGACTCCCTATAATCACTTTCCTTTCCCACAGGTCGGGTGGTGCGCACCCCTACGATACTTCATGGTACATACGATACGTAGATAGCTTTACCATACATCGCCACCCCTAGAGGAACGAACTCTTCAACACCTGCACTTCAGTGGGCGGTGTTTGTCCTCACGGATGCATGGTCTAGGTTCCTGCTGCATACTAGTCAAAAGCAGTACTGGGCCCCACGTGAACTGCAAACCTCAGGGTCTTCTTGGGTGCCGTAGCATAAGCTAGTATAGCATGGCCATTGTAGTACGCGCACCTCCCTGTCCTCCCCCCATCCATCGTGGCTGCTTGTCAGGGCCAGATCCACGCATTTGACTCGCAGGACCTCATCGACGTCTACATCCCAGACGGCCCTGAGACTGTTATCTACCGTTGTGAGCAGCAGCCGTGCCCGAACCGAACACCCCGATCGATCGCAGAGGACTACCCACGCTACAAAGCGATCCGACGAGCGCAACACCCGCTCGGACCCCGAAGCACCCTCGCGTCTCGATCTGCCTCACGGCATTCTCGCCCTGTCTCCCCTACCTCCCGCCTTCCCCAAACTGTCGCCGAGTCCAGTCAAGCTCGAGGAGATCTCCCTCCAGATCCTGCGCCAGAGCCTGAGCCTGAGGAGGGTGACAGTGAAGAAGGAGTCTCGGAGTCCGAGTCCGCGGATCCTGCTCGGCCCGCCTCGCCGACAGCGCTCGCCCCCGCGTCAGCAGTCCCTGACGTACGTAACCCCCCCGCCGAACTTCCTGCGGCGCCTTCACCGCCGACTCCGCCGAGAGGCCGCTCGAGCACTCGCTCCTCTCGAAGTTCGACCAGCGGAAGGCCACCACAGCCGCCTCTGCCCCCGCAGCGTCCTCCGTCCCCCCCGACGCCGATAATGTCATCCCCCTCGACTGCCCCCGACAAGGAGACCCTGAAGCTCCTTCTCCCCCTCCGCTATGACAGCAAAACCGTCATCGAGTGCGACAGGTTCCTGTCACAACTCCGTATCTATTGGTTGATCAACACGTCTGTCGCGACTTGAGGTCTAGCGACAGGGGAAAACCTAAAAGGAGCTGGGGGCGTTCAACTGATTCTCACCGAAGCGATGGTGAGCAATGCTCAAACCTAAGGCTAGGGACAAGAAATGTATTAGTTAGTGTAAGGTAAGTAAGAGAATACAGGAGCTTACTGACCTAGGGACAAGAGGTCGAAACTGAGGTCCCTAGGGCAGTAGAGGCCGGCTTATATACATGGGGAGATAAGGGCAGGCTGTGCGCGCTGGTCCGTGCGCAGCTGGTCCGTGCGCAGCATGCCGACACGGCCCCGGGGGCCGGTGAGTCAGAGCGGCTGCGTCAGCAGGGCCCGAGCTGTGCCGTGCACTGCCGTCCTATCTAATCTGATCGTACAGTAGATAACGTTGTGTCCATATCAGGCAGGTAGTACAGAGGTCGCGGGTTCGAGCCCGCGAAAAGGAAAAAATTAAAAAACGGCTAGGCACTGTACCAAGTCGTGAC
>NW_020169834.1:2492437-2501894 GCF_002117355.1 Postia placenta MAD-698-R-SB12 | reverse complement strand
TTCTCCCTAAAAATAAAAGATCGGTCCCCCCCCTCGAGTTCAGAGCTCATAAGTCGAGTTCGCCCTGCGTCTACGTCCTCAGCTGCGTCACCTCGTCCCTCGCTGCGTAACCTCGAAACCTCGTCCACTGCGTTCACTCGTCGATACCGTCTCGACGAACCTTTCGACTTCGACTATTGTCGAAGAACTGCGTTGCACCTCGAACCGCGTACTAAGCTAAGTCCCCCCCCTATCGAATAGTGTCTCTTCTCTCTCTACGATACATCGAAGAGCTCTACCGAGCTTCGATCGTCTCCGCTAACTATCCACAGCTTCCGAGTAGCTTCGACGACGTGTCGAAGCCACCTCGTACCTTCCCCATCGTTCGTAGCCTCTTCCAAGGGCGTTTCTCGTGTTCACTCGAACCGCGGGACACCTTGCTGCTAACTCCCCTCTCTTTAGACTATAATCCGTCTCTCTAGTCCCTTTAGGTCGCACCCAGGTTAGGGGTTAGGGTTTCGTAGGTCGTATCACCGCGGTTCGAGTGAACACGAGAAACGCCCTTGGGAAAGGTTACGAACAAACGGGTAGGTACGAGGTGGCTTCGACACGTCGTCGAAGCTACTCGGAAGCTGTGGAAAGTTAGCGACGATCGAAGCTCGGCAGAGCTCTTCGATGTATCGTAGAGAGAAGGGACACGATTCGATAGGGTGTACTTAGCTAGGGCGCGGTTCGCAGTTTCTTCGACAATAGTCGAAGTCGAAGGGTTCGTCGAGACGGTATCGACGAGTAAACGCAGTGGACGAGGTTTCGAGGTTACGCAGTGAGGGACGAAGTGACGCAGTTAGAGGCTTAGACGCAGGGCGAACTCGACTTATGAGCTCTGAACTCGAGGGGGGGACCGGATCTTGTATTTTTGGGGAGAACTACGACAGATTTTATACTACACAGGATGCTACGACTATTCGAGAGTGGCATACGGGTACAAGGGGCTTTGCATTGTTCCTCAAGAAGCTGCCTCACCGAGGGGCACATACCAAGTCCATCAGTAGAGTGACGTCATGCCGAATGCGGAGATGAAGAGCAACATATGGCCACTTCGGACCGGTAGCCGTCGTGAAGGCATGCCGCGAGGTTCGATACCTAATCGGGAAAGACCGGCTACTTCGGTGTGGCTTGGAGCGAAGCGCGCGCTTGGCCGAGCGGCGTCAAGTGGCCCTATTGTTCGCCGAATGCGGAAGACGTTCCGAGATCTACGCACGAGGCATCGGGAAGACCGTGCCGAGCTTCGAGTAAGCGTCGCGCACCGTCGAAGGTGTCGAAGAGCGTCGAAGGTGAAATCGAAGTGTTGGGGGACTGAGTCGAAGTGCCGGGCGGGATGCGAGTGCCGAAAAGAGGTGAATCGGGGCCCAGAGGGGCTTGGCGCCTATCATCTCCTCCCTATTGAAATTTGGACCGCCCTCGGTCCTCCACGTGATGCGAGAAGCACGATGGTCGTGAACGGATCGAAGCGGAATGGCAACCCGGGTAGACTTCGAACGCCACGTGGCCGGCGCTAAATGCTGGTCGGAAAGGGGTTATAAGCAGGGTAGACTTAGCCTCGTTTTCCCCATCCCATCGTTCCTTCGTCGCTACCTCGTCGTCCTTTCCCGCATACTCGCTGCTTTCTACGATGTCTGCTCGCTCCGCCACCCCTGCGTCGACTCCCTCGCTCGTCAACCGCCGCCTCGCCTCGCTGCTCGTGGTCCTCGAGGCTCCGCCGACCGCCGACGCCGCGCTCGACGTGGTCGAAGAGTGGGCGCAAGATTTGTCGCCGCTCGTGGTAAGTCGCTTCGTAATCTGCATAACCCAACTAACGGTTTGTTTTCGAACAGCTCGCCTATCGCAAGGCCTTGGGCGCCATCCGCGACGAGGAGACGGGGCTGCGCGTCGCCGCCGCCGTCAAGCAACTCGCCGAGCGGGCGTCGGAGTCCTGGGTCGATTGGGCGCGCGGGGACTGGCCCGAGCTCGCGACCGCCATCGATGCCGAGGTCGAACGACGCGTCGAAGAACAGAAGCGCCTCGCCGAAGAGGAAGCACGACGCATCGAAGAGGCTGCGAAGCGTGCGCAGGCCGCCGAGGACCGTCGCCTCGAAGACGAACGGCGTCGAAAGGACGAAGAGGAACGGCGCCTCGAAGACGAACACCGTGCGCAAGAGGCCGCCGATGAGGAGTTGGCGAGGATCGCGGCCGCCGAGGGACTTCTCGACAAGGGGAAAGGGCGCGCGATAGTCGACGAGGAGGTCGCCGAGTTGTCGGACGACCCTTCGATCGTAAGTGTTTTCTTCTCTCGTTGTTCGATGACTAAACTCTCTTTCGTAGAAGACTCCTCGGACGGTCGATCGTCCGTTTGCGATGACAGAGGTCGACATGGCCGCCGCGGCGATTGAGAAGCGTCAGGCCGGACAAAAGGTACGTTCGATGCTCCGTCGAGTTGGTTCGAAGCTAACTCTTCGATAGTGCAATCGTTGCGCCGGCTACCGCTCGGCCCCGGTCGATTGCGTGTGGGCCGAGAACGCTACGACCTGCGATAGGTGCGCGCAGTTCCAACAGGGCTGCTATTTCGACAAAGTGTCTGTCCTGGGCAAAACAAAGAAGACGCGCGGCGGGGGATCAACCACGAAAAAGCGCAGTAAGTCGTTTCTTCTTGTCCTAGGCCTTCGCTGACGACTTCGTAGTTCGGCCGGCCTCTCCTGGGCCTTCGGTCGCGGACGCGAGTGGTTCGAAGAAGCGCCGAGTCGACGAGCCTCCGCGCCCCCTTCTACGACTGCCACTCGATGGGGCCAGCCGCCTTGGCCTTGAACAAGACGACCTCGACGCGCTCGACCTCGACGACGAATCTCGGGGGATCATCCGCGTCATCCGCAAGGAGCGCGCTCACATCGCTCGCCGTCGAGCACTCCTCCACGACATGGACCTCGACCTCCAGAAGATGGAGAAGGCCGCACTCGCGAAGGGGGGAATCGGGTTTGTGCACGGGGCTGTCGACGAGGACTAGGCGATGGCGCGAGTCGTTTTGTATCGTAGTTGTAATCATGTCGTAGAATATCGCGTCGATAGTCGAATCGAAAATGTGGCCCTTGGCCTAGACGAAACCTAGCGGGAACTAAGAAAAGGAAATGAAAATAAGTGTGTTCGAAGCTAATCGTAATATGATCGAGGGACAGAAGGAAAAATAGAAATGTTCGTAGCAAGGGAAAATGGACTTAATGAAAATATAGGCTCAGTTTGTCATCACAGCCTAGGAGGACTCATCTAAGGTGAGCCTCCGCGCAACGGTCGAATCGAAGCGTTCGTAGAACGTCGAACGATGTCGCGACTATCGAGTTGAATCGAGGGTATTCGTACAAGGGATGGTCTAGAACGTAGGAGAAAATCAAACATATCGCGTAACGTGAGAGCAGGCATGGAGAGAAGAAAATACGTATCGTGTTGTACAAGTAATAAAAGGGAAGAACCTCTATTCGTCGCGTTCTTCGGCTTCTTCGACTTCATCATCGTCGTCGTCGCCTAGAGAATTCGATAGTTCGAGTTCTCGAAGACGCTCGGTCGAGACATCTTCGAGATCTTCGGGAATTGGTATGGATTTGCGCGCGAAGTACGGAATGACGCGGAATGCTGCGATGGGTCGATCGAGGACTGTACCGTCGAGTTCGCATACGATGTACGCGCCGCCCTTGTTGCGCGAGACAACGATGAGGGGGCCTAGATATCGCGGGCGCATCTTGCGGTTGAGGGACTTCTCGATCTTCGTGTTGCGTATGAGCACTAGGGCTCCGCGTTTGAAGTCGAAATCCTGGATTGAGTGCTCGTGCTCTTTCTCGAAGCGAATTGCTGCAGTTCGACGTGCTTCGTAGACCTTCGAGTGGAGTTCGGTGACTTGCTCGACGCGTTTCTGGAGCGCAATGGCCCTACGGGCGATGAGATCGGTCGTCGAAAGGATCGAAGTCGGTGGTGGTTGCAGGTACGTAGCTTCGACGATGTCGAGAGGAATGAGCGGATGGGTGCCCGTAACAGCGAAGTAGGGTGAGCAGCCCATGCGTCGTCGAGTTGTGATGCGCTCGGACCAAAATACAAAGTACGCAGCTTGGGACCATTTCTTCTCATCTCCGTCGGCTGTCTTAAACAAGGCTTGTCGCGTGCTGAAGTGCGGACGTTCGACCAGACCGTTCGCCCTCGAATTGTACCCACTGATTCGAATATGGTTGATGTGGTACTTCTTCGAAAGGTTATCGGCCGCCTTGATGAACGCCGTACCGTTGTCGGTGACGATCTCACTGAGCGCGCCCCATCGACAGAGGATGTCTTCGAAGATCCAGTCGGCGAGGGCCTTCGCTGTCTCTTTTTGAAGCATTCGAAACTTGGGGTAAGTCGTGAGCGAGCATCTACCTTGGACCAAGTACTTGTATCCGCCCGAAGCTGGCATGTGCATTGTGTCGATGTGAATTTTCGCGAAGATGGGTGCTGGTACTGCGACGGTTGGAGGAATGAGGATTTGACGCACTTGTCGAGACTGGCAGATATGGCACGATCGAACGAACCAGGCGATGTCGGCGTAGTGGAACGGCCACCAGAATCGCTCATTGACGAAGGCTCGGGTTGCATAGATTCCTCGATGCGCGGTGCGGTCGTGGCATTCTCGAAGTATTCGAAGGCGATCGCCGGGCTTAACGACCAGTTTGTGTGCTCCATGACTGTCCTTGCGCCAGAGGGTGTCGTTGTCGAGGAAGAATTGCATGCAGTACTTGATGAACCCTTCGTAGACGCCTTCGGAGATGCCGTGGGGCTTCGCTAACGTTCGATGAAACTCGAGCACGTCGTCGAGCTTCGCGTCGGCGAGTTGCGCTTGCTCCGATCGAGGCACTAGCTCGTAGCTATCCTCCTCCCTATTGAAATCTGAGCCGTCCTCGGCTCTGTCATTGGTGAAGATGGCAAGCGAAGGGACCGGTGGGAGGGGCTGAATCTGGTGAACGAAAGAGTGCATCTGGTCGATCCAATCGTCGAACTCTTCGTCGACCTCGTCTTCGATGACATCACCGGGCTGAGCTGTGCGTCGAGAGAGGCCGTCGGGGCCGTGCATTGTACCGGGGACGTGGACCAGCGTGAAATGGAATGTGAGAATCGAGACGATCCACCGGTTAATACTTGCGCTTGGGGCTATGTCCGGATTCTTCAGCATACCCTTGATGTACCGAGCATCGACTTCGACGATGAGGTTCCGAACGCCGATCAGGTAGAGTCGAAGGGATCGTAGTGCGCGGAACAGGCCGTAGATCTCGAGCTTCGGCTGCGAAAACCTTCGTTCGCGATCGTTGAGTGTGATCGAGCCGAACCTGCTGTAGTAACGGATTCGCGCGTTGGCTTTGTCGCACTGACAGAGGTGATACCCGACGGCGATGAACAACGTGTCGACTGCGAGAATGACGGGAGAGGGGGAATCATAATGGATGGCTTGGAGTGCGGGGGATGAGAGTAGCGCGTCCTTGAGGTCTTCCTGCGCCGCAATTTGCTCCGGACCGAACTCGAACTCGACGTCCTTCCTCGTGAGGCGTACGAGCGCGTCGGCGCGATGAGCGAAATTACGGATGAAGATACGAACGACGCCGATGGTTCCGAGGAACACTCGAACGTCGGATAGAGTAGCACAGGGACCCCAGTTGCGTATCGCAGCGACGCGAGAGTCGTCGGGGAGGCGTCCGTGAGGAGTGCAGCGATGTCCTACCACCATGATTTCTCGAGCGATGAGGATACTTTTGACTCCAGAGAAGGTACCTCCGGCGTAGCGCATTCGAGTGACTATGCGATTCATGTTCTCGAAATGCTCCCATACGAAGCGTCGAATGCCGGGGTTCGAAGGGAGTCGCTCGTCGTCGTAGTCGGATTCGGGACCCTTGACGGGAACGTCGTCGACGTAGGGCACCGTAACGTGCGGAATCTCGGGCTGCAGGATGTAGGTGACGTTGTCGTGGAAGATCGGGACTGAGTTCGTCCAACCCATCGGGAGTGTGACTAGGCGCATGGCTCCGTAGGGTGTCTGGAACGTCGTTAGATCTCTCGAAGACTCGGCAATGAGTCGTTCGTCGTAGCCGACGTAGAGGTCGAGCATGCCGCCGCATGGTCTTCCTCCGAATTGTTCTGCGAGATATTCGGGTGTCGGCGGTACACCGGAATGTTGGATCGTGACTGCATTGAGGGGTTCGAGTGAATGGACGAGTCGAAGCGATTTACCGTCCTTCTTGACGACACAAAACCACCGCGATCGATACGACGAGTTCGATGGTTCGTAGACTCCGGCGGCGATCTTTCGCTTGATCACCGCGCAGACTTCGTTGTAGATCCCGGGCGGAATGGGGATATTCTTCTGCACCCAGGGCGTGTGAGGAACGACGGGGAAATCGACGGGGGGGAAGTACTCGGGCTTGAAGCATCCGCGCTCGTCGTCGGTCCAGGCGAAGGCTTCGTTGTGCAGGCACATGAAGTGGTGGAGGACTCGATGTTCTTCGGGAAGTAGGAAGTCGCCGTCGTGAAGCTTTTCGGTCATTTCGAAGTGTTCGAGGGTGTACCGACCGGTAGGTTTGAACGGCGGGGGGTCGGTCGAAAGCTTGGGCATGATGGAGAGAGGGTCGCCCTTGATGTCTCGAAGTATACGAAATTGTTCGGGGACGGCACCAAGGACGGGTCGAGTTTTGAGAGTGACAGGCTTGTACTTCTTCTTCGTCGCGGCGAGTATCTTGTGCGTTGAGGGGGTAGAAGTCGATGTCGTCGAAGGAAAGGGAAGAATCGAGTTGGAAAGCTGCGAGATGGACTTCGCCAGAGGGGGAGCTGGGGGAGTCGAAGCAAACGGAGCTGAAAATAGAAGAGTCGAAGCCCACGTCGAAGCGTTCGACGGAGCGGTATTAGAAGCTGTATTGTCCGAAGTGTAAAGAGATTGCAAATATGAAGAAACGGAGGTGCATGCGGAGAGGTACAGTGACGAAACAGCGTTCGGAATCGAGGAGTCAATAGGAGCGACGAAGGAAATACTCGGGTTTACCCCATCGTAGTCGATGACTAGCGCGGCTTCTCCTTGATCATGGGGAATCAATTCCTCGAAGCTAGAAAATGCGATTTGCGACACCCGACAGGATGCTGCCGGCTTCGCGATCTTCCTCGCGCGTACGTCGGAATCGTGACGGTTTCGCCGGTGTTCGGACAGAGGATTGTAATCGTCTGGTTCTCGTCGGCGAAGTTCTTGACGACGCTTTGCGTGAGCACGTCGAAGGGTCGGCCGAGGAGGATGTCGTATGCTGCGTTTCGAATGACGTGAGCCTGGAGGTACAACACGATCTCACCGATGCGGAAGGGAACATTTCGAATGAGTCCCAGCGATCGGTCCACCTCGCCGTTCGCCGATTGCATGTTCAGCTGGATTGTAGGATCGAAGAGGAGGTTGAGGCCCAGACAGACCTCTTCCGACATGGCGACGATCTGCGAACCTGGGTCGACGATGCATTCGATCTGCTCTTTGTTGTCGATCAACGCGATGATCGAACGAATCGCGTTCGAATCGCGGGCGACGGTGAATTCTGCGGGGTGCTCGCCGTGCGGGATGTGCTTCAGATAGGTTTCATATGGGTCGGGGACGATTGTAGCACCGGGTTCCAACGTTGCACCTGAACACGAGAGCTGGTTGACGGCCGTGACCTCGTCGGCGCCGATTTCTACGATGTGGGCCGACGCGACGGGTTCCGTCGAGACTCGCTTAGGGGTGACGGCGTCGCGGTACTTGTTTCGAATGTCGGGCGCGATTGACAGCAACTCTTCTGGGGTCAGCGTGACGAACGGCGACTTCATCGAACGCTGGAAGATCTCTTCGGCGAGTTTCGGCTGGATAACGGGGACGATGGTCTTGTACGCTGGTTCCTTGCCCTTGTCGTTCGAGGGCTTTGGCGGAGTTGCGAAGTTTCGAACGTTCGGTGGGGCGTAGGTTGCGTCGCGCGCGTTTGCGAAGGGGTGTACTGGTGGTGCTGGGGGAGCGGATGTAGCGATAGGTTGAGACGTGGATTGCGCCGGCGGCGAAGGCGGCGCGGGTGCTGCTGCTGGTATCGTCGGAGGCGGGGCCGTGCTTGTTGAAGTGCTCGAGGGTGCCGCCACCCCTCTCGATGTACCAGATCCCGAGGCTTCCGCGCTCTTCGGGACGGCTGGCGTCGTAGGCTTCTTCCGCTGTAGAATCTCGACGCCGTTGAAGACCTCCCTGCGCTTCCGAAGCTGAAGGAGTTCTCGCTCGAGCGCCTCGATTCTGCTGCTGGTGTTGAGCGTGAAGGTTTGCATAGTCGAGCGATCGTCGATCTCGAAGAGCATCGTCGGAGCGGCGGGTGCTGCGGGATTTCTTCTATGCCACTCGTAGATTCGATCTCGTATTGTGAGACCAGGGATAGTGCGGGGGCAGAAGCTTCCGTTCGGAAGGACGATCTTGCCTTCGGTGTTACGCTTGCACTTGCCGTCCCGGATGTCGATCTCCGCGAACTCGCAGGTGCCTACCCTGCAGCCACGATTGCCGCAGTAGTGGCACGTCTGTTCAACTCCGCTGTTCTCGTGGACGTGGACGGCAGCTTGTTGTCTCGGTGCGGGGGCGTGGCTGTGCGTAGCGTGTGTCGTCGGCTGGATGAGTGTTGCGATCGTCCTCGACAGGCTTTCGATGATCATCGAGATGTCTTCGGTTTTGATCATCCCGGGGGGCACCATTGTCGAAGTGTTCGACGTCGAAGCGGTAGCTTGGTTAGCCACTGTCGTAGGTGTGCTCGATGTACCGTGTAAGATGAACGTAGCCGCCGCGTGAATCTCTGCCATGGTGTATGGGTCGTCGGCGTAGTGATCGGGGTGCTTGAGATGCAGTCGGGTCTCGAGCCGTGTGAGCAACGCTGGCTGGAATCCTCGAAGAAATGCGCGACTTTGCTCGATAGTGGAGAGCCGATGCTGTGCGATGAGATGTTTCGTAATGGCCAGGGTTCGTCGAGACGGTATCGACGAGTAAACGCAGTGGACGAGGTTTCGAGGTTACGCAGTGAGGGACGAAGTGACGCAGTTAGAGGCTTAGACGCAGGGCGAACTCGACTTATGAGCTCTGAACTCGAGGGGGGGGGGAACGGATCTTGTATTTTTAGAGAGAAGTACGACCGATTTTATACTACACAGGACGCTACGACTATTCGAGAGTGGCATACGAGTACAAGGGGCTTTGCATTGTTCCTCAAGAACCTGCCTCACCGAGAGGCACATACCAAGTCCATCGGTAGAGTGACGTCATGCCGAACGCGGAGATGAAGAGCAACATATGGCCACTTCGGACCGGTAGCCGTCGTGAAGGCATGCCGCGAGGTTCGATACCTAATCGGGAAAGACCGGCTATTTCGGTGTGGCTTGGAGCGAAGCGCGCGCTTGGCCGAGCGGCGTCAAGTGG
>NW_020169834.1:2330181-2483530 GCF_002117355.1 Postia placenta MAD-698-R-SB12 | reverse complement strand
CCGCCTTCCCCAAACTGTTGCCAAATCCAGTCAAGTACGAGGAGATCTCCCTCCAGACTATCACAAAACCTACAAACCCACCTTATAGCTTGATATTGAGGGGGGGAGATAATAGCACTTAAGTATGGGGAGGTAATGCTGTTAAGCGCAACAACGAAGTGAATAGAACTGGGGGACAGGGTGCCCCAGGATGCTGTCTTATATACATGAGGGAAAACCCCCCCAGGGACCGGTAATGGACCCCTGGTACCTAGCTGGGTAAGGATTACTAAGTATCATGTGCTCTATGATGTCATATATGATGTCATAGTCTGGCCCTGCCCTGCCCTGGGCCTAGGGTCCAGAATTGACCGGCCTATGGCCTAGTGCCTGAGCCTAGCTCCTATCTATGATGTCAGAATGATGTCATGGTCCAGAAGGAGTCTGGTTTCTATCTAGAAAAGGTCCGGCATCAGAGTCCAGCCTGATGTGTCCAGAACAAGATCATGTGTCGCTTATTTAAGCGGATAACCCCTTAGATATGCAGCTGTACCCATATGCGGACAGATAAGTATGGATAAGTCCCTATATCCTTTGATATGTCCGCAGAAATAGCAGAAAAATTAGGTACAATTAGGGAAACTGTGACAGCGCACAGCCTGCCCTAATCTCCCCATGTATATAAACCGGCCTCTGCTGCCCTAGGGACCTCAGTTTCGACCTCTTGTCCCTAGGTCAGTAAGCCCCTGTACTTACTTACCTTTCAAATACTAACTTACTTGTCCCTAGCCTTAGGTTTGAGCCTTGCTCACCATCGCTTCGGTAAGATCCAGTCGAACACCCCCAGCATCCTTCAAAGTCTGTGTTTCCCCTGTCGCTCGACCCTAAGTCGCGACACTACGAGGACCTACTGAGACTACGAGGACCTACTAAGTACTATGTAGAAACAGCCGTTACATGAAGTGAAGATGCGATACAATCAGTTTGTTCTGAACATTTCTGATCAAATCAAAACCACGTGGACCGCATGGACCATGGTGTTGGATCACATGGCAGATTGCCATATTGAGTGACCCCATTAGCCGCCTCGCTGCCGTAGATACGCAATTTCTACAGAGACCTATGTAGACCTACATAGATCGCGCTATCTACAGAGTACTATATAGATTACGGGTTTCTACAGAGTGCTATGTAGAGACAAGGTTTCTACCAAAAGAAAACATTGTTTGCAGATGTAACCAGGCCTCCTGAACACAAGGTACAACGAATCTTTCTCCAGTCGAGACCATTTCGAGGAGCTGATACGCATACATGTAGTGTAAAACTTAATCCTGAGGGAGAGAAGAAGGCACACCATGTATACCTCATTTCAATCCAAACTATAGCTTAGATGCTTCGAAAGAAGTTCCAAGGTAATTTCCATCATCCGTTCTACCCACCGTCCACCATTCTATTGACCAGCCGTTGTCTTACTGAACTGATCTAGCATTTGGGCTTATATTCATGTCTACCTTCTTCAGCATCACGTTGGTGTTTAAACTATTAGTGTTCGAGTTCCTCATTGAGTCTTATGGGTCCTTATAGATCCCAAGCGTATAACTCATGCAAAGATGTCACGCAAATCTAGTGAGTTGTTCGATGTCAAGATGTTCACTTGTCAGAAGATGTTCGCTATCACGAGGGTCCCGCCGCATGGTTGTGCTGAGTCATGTCTACACCCGTGTCTGGTCAACCGAGCCTCGTATATTACTCCATCGCCTTCTTACATTGCCCCGTAGACTACTCACATGACAGGGGCACCGCTACCCGCGACTCGCGGGCCGGCGGCGCCCGCCGCGTCTTAGCACTTGAGTGTTTGCTTGTTGTGGTATATAAATTGTGAATTAATCATCATCATACACCCGTGTCTGGGCATCGTCAAGCTGAGACGGAAGCCTCGGGCGGAGGCTCCGGGCAGAAGTTGGACCAGAAGCATGAGCGCCCAGAATAGACGCAATGTAATTTATCACAGCGTTGTGTGAAGATATTCTGGTGGGAACACTCTCCCTAACATCACAAGGCCGTACAAGTTCCTGTCAATAAACTTTCGATCACGTAGCTTTCCAAATGGTGACTATTGCCTGTGATATACTGTTCTGTTGGATAGGTTTCATAAATTCTTCCTTTTGAAAAGCACTATGTCTTCGTACAAGCTCCGAGAGAAACCCTTGTTCAAGACTTGATTCGCCAGAATGTCCAGTCGTCAAAGACTAAACAAGGTCTGTACTGGCCCCTTATAACGAATATTGGGATAACGACCATTGTCCCAGGCATTTTCTAAACGAAATACCTCGTTAGTTCAGGGCAGCCTTATACCGCAATATCATGAAGCACCAGAAACCCATTATGTGATAGAATCAGACGGATACACCTCATTGAATGACATCAAATCATGACAGTCGAATGTCAACGAAACAACAATTTGCTTATGCTTAAGGTTTGTTCGGGCGAGCCGACATTACAACGCTTCGTAGAACCCGGTTCGGAGAGAATTATATCCCTTACGATCGCATTTGCCCATAGCCTGGTGCTACCTCGATAACACACATCATCAGAAACATCTGGACATGCAATTTGAACAGGACACGGGTGGCCCACATTATGGTCATGGCCAACAGATGTGCCTAATCAAGCGCCCACACAACTCTCCGAGCAACGGCTCTGCAGAGCTATCTGGAGAGTTGAAACAGATGTGCGTGGGGCGCAAATTACTCAACAGAAGATGATGACCAGAGCGTAGAGCAGGCGACTACAGCCTATCACCGAGCAAATAACCGACGCACCTCCAATTGTCATCAAGCACGCGTGTCTTCAGAATGGTGAAAGTTCATTGATAAGGAAAATAGAACGATGACAACACAGCAAAACTCTTCGACCTGAGCCGACCCGAAGGAAGCCCAAAGCCATCAATGACCGATCTTAACGCGCTGAGCCCTGTTGAGCTGGAAACATAAGCATGTCAGAGTGAGAATAGAGGGATGAAGACAGAGATAGCTTACGCGTCTTCGCTTCTTCAGCCTAGTGTTTGCAGTCAGTATGTTTCATTGTCGCGACAAAAGTGAACTCACTTATGCTTTTTCATCTTCTTTCGGCGCTTCCTCTTGGTGCTGTCCATATACACCTGGAACTCTTCCTCCGCCATCTTCACCTCCTCTGCTCTACCCTTCGTCATATCCAAGCCCAGCTGCTGCAGTGTCTTCTCCCACGAGAGAGACGCGCCGACTCTGTTCACCACCAGTGCTCTCGCGAGTTGCCGGGCTGCGTCAGCATCCTCTTCTGGGGAGGCTTCAGGAGGTTCCTCAAGGCTATCAAGCCTGGCCGTCTCTGAGGCCGACTTGGGAGGTAACGTGAAAGGCACAGATACAGATTCGAAGAGCGACGATGGCGGCTGTGACATGAGGAGAAGGGGGCGATGCAGAGAGAAGAACTGGTGCAGCTTGAAGTCATGAGGATTAATCGAGGGGTGTATGGGTGCAGCGGAGATCGGAGAAGGTAGCACGGTAGTGGAAGCGAGGCCCTCGGTTGTCATCGACGGGCCAGGCGGCTGCTGGTCCTTCTGCGAGGCATCGTTGCTAGTGCTGGAAACGTCGGCGGTGCCCTTATGCGATGTCGGTGCGACCTTTGGGGGCTTTGCCGAGTTAAAATAACGCCCCCCGCCGGGCTTGGAGAAGACTGAGTATGCTCTGCGAGCTGCTGGCACCGGCCTGAGCAGGTGGGCCAGGATAGCCATGAAGTGGACCGCTTGTTGACTACTAAGCGCCGACAGCGATAATAAGAGGCGGAGACCACGTGCCGGTGGCGCATCCTCGAGAAGGGCCTTCTCAGAAGACCGGGGGGCATTTCAGTCGCGGTTTCGAGTGTCAGCCAGTCGTGTGTATGTCGTTCGTCACGAGTATTTTTAGCACTCAATACATCATTCTGATATCATACAACGAAAGTAAGCGTGCACAACAGCGACTAGGATTACAACAGTCCAATAGATACGCAACCTCGGGGTATAGTCCGTTAGAACACCCCATAACTGTGTAAGTTGAAATCAGAACGATCTGTCCTTGGTGGGTAGCGTAAGAAGTGGGCACTATGTGACGGTAACGAGCTGCCCCTTGCCGTCCTTCAGAATGACCAGCTCGCAATCAATCTTCTCGCCGGTGTCCTGACACACAACATCGGTTTGGTCCACAGGGTCAAGCTTCACCTGGCGAAGTTCCATAAAGGAGCGACCCAGGACAACGTCAAAGTGAGACTCTTCCGACAGGTAGACGGAGTGCGTGGTCTTTGTCTTGCCGACCGTGACCGGCCATTTTCCGATACTGTTTTGCGGGTGGATCATCCACGCACGCGGGTATCGAACATGAGGAGGACGTACTTAACCAGCCCACCATAGCCGTAATGGCCAGGGGCAGCATCTGCCGGTATGAAGCCATGCTGTATCGCGAACTTACGCGAGATGTACACGTGGCGGTAGCCACTCTTCAGTAGCATGCGGACTATGAGCGCAGGTTTCATTATTGACGGCATATTGCAAAATGGGCAATAGGG
Organism: Postia placenta MAD-698-R-SB12; assembly: GCF_002117355.1. Classification (NCBI taxonomy): domain Eukaryota; kingdom Fungi; phylum Basidiomycota; class Agaricomycetes; order Polyporales; family Adustoporiaceae; genus Rhodonia; species Rhodonia placenta. The sequence continues at coordinate 2,478,973 of NW_020169834.1, read as the reverse complement.
CATACCACTCTGCACGGGTCCTATGCTGCCAACAATAGTGCGGACACCATTCTCGCTGTGAAACTTCTCGAACTCCTGTTTATACTTCGGAACATCGTCCTGGCGCTTCAAATCCTTGGAGTGATTTCGTGCCTTCCTGCCACTCTGGACGGAGCTTGAGCTCGAACGGAGTGGTGGTGAAGACGCCGGCTTTGGAGTGAACATATAGAAGGATTCATTGCGGTAGGCAGGGGGAGCGGGGAGTGGTTCGTCAGGGTCGCGAACATGGAGGATCGGCCACTGTTCACTACTCGGAGTGGTCGACTTTTGCCGCCAAACGTAAATGGTGAAATCAGAATCTGGTGACTCGTCAACACTATCATAGATGAGGAATTCGGCCACTGCCACTCGCCGTCATCCAGGTTCCAGATATTGCCATTCCATGAGTACTTTACCCAACCCGACTTGACCGGCTGGCTATTGAACTCGGCGTGAGCCTTCCTAGTGAGCTTCTCGTACAGGGTCTCCAGCGTGTCATCGTCTAGGCAATTCAGCCTTCCATCGTAAGTTCAAAATTAGCCGAGCACATCACTCACGAGACTGCACGATAGCGAAAGAGGATACAGGCGTGTGGACATTGACGATAGGCGGTTGTCCCTCCATCAGGAAAGCGGCTGGACGTGAGCGACGTATGTCTGAACTCGCGAACTGTGGGGCAGATACCTTGCTGCCCGTGGGGCCCAAGTATATGACTTGCGAGCGACTCTCGGGCAATGCTACAACGGATATTGTTTCCCTTCTTGGTTGTAGTGGCGCGGCGAGGAGCTGAGCGCGACTCAGACTGGAATTTCGATCATAATAACTTGATCGCGACAATTGCCTTTATTGGCATCCCGGCGGTAATTAGCGGCACGTGCCTTCGATCAAGCAAGAATTTGAAGTCCCCGCCTTTTTCGACGCAGTCGCCACCCTCTCCATCTACCCTTACCCGCCGACCAAGGATCATCAGGGACGTGAGGTCGTACCAACCCTAACATCAAAATGTCAGACCCTGCATCTCGCGCTAAGGCATGGCCCCTTGCTGGCCCGGAGCTCAACGACCAGGCAAGTCGCGCGCACTTAGTGGCGCTAGGTTGTTCAGGTCTGATGGAATGGGGTTTGCATATTATTAGATCCTGGATCTAGTGCAGCGTGCTTCCCAATTCAAGCAGCTGAAGAAGGGTGCTAACGAAGGTGAGGTATTTGATACTTCCACGCTCGCTTTTATCTGACGGCTACGTCGCAGCCACCAAGACGCTCAACCGTGGTATTGCCGAGGTCATCATCCTGACTGCCGACACTGAGCCTCTGGAAATTCTTTTGCACCTCCCCCTGCTGTGCGAGGAGAAGGTACAATCTAATCTTGTGTCTTCCGGAAGCCTATCGCTGACCACGTCCCTAGAACGTCCCGTACGTCTTCGTGTCTTCGAAGGCTGCTCTTGGGAGGGCTTGCGGGGTTACCCGTCCTGTGATTGCTGCGAGCATAACGACGAACGAGAACAAGGAGCTGTCCAGTCAGATCATCACGATTAAGAAGGCCATTGACAAACTCATGGTCTAGACGGTTGTCATGATGTAGGCACGCAGTGTTTCATTTGTGACGTTCACGTATTCTATCAAGTCAACGTAGCTCTTAGTTTAAATTTAGGACCTCTCATTGTGGGCATGTTGAACGGCCTCACCGAGTGCAGACTGGATAGCAGGATTTGTTGGGTGACTCACTCGGCAGATCATAGTAAGGTTTATCAGAAGCCTTCATGGTGTGCTACAACAACGAAAGTTGAAATATGATACAATACGCACAAAGTAGCCCTCGGGAAGATCATGTCATGTCATTTCGGAATATTCTCCCGAGCTTGCTGCCGTACTCTTCGCCTAGTTGCAAGAGTCAGCTCCGCAGTTCAGTTCCAAACATGCCGAAACTCACTCGTATGCCACTCTGTCATTCCTGGTTTCGGATGTCAATGGCGGACATCGGCGAAGCGAGAGATTGGAAATACATACTTGAACATCGTGTAAGCGTCGCTCTGGGCTGGATCGTTTACGTTAGGATCATTGAGGAGCTCTTGGATGCCAAGTAGGACCTGTGCGATAGTCAGCGCGGACAAGTGGTGATAGAGCGGATGACGCACCTGCTTGATGGTAATTGCAGGCTTCCACGACTTCTCTTCGTCCAGGATAGACAAGCAGACAGTTCCTGAGGGATACACGTTCGGATGGAACAATGGGGGCGCGAATTTGCCTGAGAAAAGCCTCTGAGTGCTTTCAGGGAACCAGTAGCAAGCCAGGACCTACACTTCGGCGGTTTCGAGGGATAGTCTAGCCCGATGGTCAGCATGGCAAGTACGGACGACATTTCATTATGCCTACCTTCTGGGAATATCATCATGAGCTTGTATACACCGCCTTCCCAAGGCGTCTGTAATCCGTACGTTAGCAAGGTGGTCGGCGGAGAATGTGGCATCGCAGCATGAGGACACACCCCCGCCTTCCCCGGAATTCCGACCTCCCACTCCAGCAGATTCATGGAGCCATCCGAGGCTTTAGTCGGCTTGGCGTAAAATCCCTGCGTCGCGTCTGGTCGCAGATAAGTCTAGTACGCGCGGGCGTTTCTACGCACGAATGGGTGATCCTTGCGCCACTGTTTACGCTCCTCAGCGAGACGTGCTCTGCAAATTCCAGACATTGTACAGAAGTGATGCAAGAAGATGCAAATGGATTTCGCGAGTGAGAGGAAGTAAGCAGAGAGACGAGGGCAGATCTGTAGAACGCGATTCTTGCAATATAGATGCTTACGTCAGCTATGTGGCCCATCCCGGATACTGAATTTACATATCGGCATGCATTGTTCACCGGAAATACTGCATCCCCAGCAATTGCAATGACATCGCCCACAACTTATACCACAATCTGAACGAATGGTGGCCACGATTGAATCGACGATCCGGCTGCATTTCCCAGATCTGGTGTGCGTGCGTCGGTTCGGGTGAAAGCCTGTCAATGATCGGGAATCGGGAGTAAATCCCTGATCTGAGCAATATTTGACTCCCCGCACAAACGGTGGCGACGAGAATATCTGTCCCACAAGTGTGGGGGCCACTCAACGAGCAGACATAGCTAAGCGGGACATTGACAGGGACGCCCACTGGCAGTAGCCCTCAACCCGGGCTTATCTGGGGCAGTGCAGACCGAGAGAATTCACTGATCAGCACCAAACTCAATTGGGCCGCTTCCCCGCGGATTGCGAGCGTCTTTCTCATCTTAGTGACGTTAGAACTGTTCGGTTGCGAGATGTAGTCACCTATTGGGCCATTCTCATCACGTTCTTGCGGAACTTGCTGCTGCTTCGTTTGGTCTCGGTATACTGAAATGAAAAACGTAAGTGCAGGCTCAGCATTCGGTCTTAAAGCATCCTTCCTAATCACCACATACCGGAACCGCCCCCGTCTCGCTCATCGCATGCACCCGCAGGTATTGAAACTCGTTGCCATGGCACAATCTTTTGAGGAATTTGACAATTCCTCCGCATCAACGTTCTCTGCGGGGAGCAGGGCTACGAGCCCCGCACCGTCGCTGTACTCGTTCTCCCCATCGGTGGACGAGAGGTTCATGGCAAGTGGTGCCAAAACCGTCTTTTCTCTTTTCTCTCATCTGGTATACAGCTCCGCAATGTCTATGGACGTATTCTCAATAGCCAGAACGATGTAAGGCTTTCTATTTAACGTCACGACGGAAGCATTGACGCCACAAAGACATATTTCCTTCCTGCTGTGAGGACAGCTGACAAGATATTATTCAGGCACATCGCTGAGGATCGTTCATATCCTTAGGACAATGAAGAGCATCGGCGACTTGATCTCCAGCATCATCAATACACGATGTGTCTGGGCCGTTTGTATCCAGCTCCAGATCTCGTGTGGCGGGCCCTACGCCCTCGCCGTGACCGCAGGCCCGCCATCATGGACGTCGGCACGGGCAGTGGAAGTTGGCGAGTCTTTGGTTCGCAATGTCGAAATCCTCTTGATCCTAGAGTCAGTATAGGGCTTTAGATATGGCCACCGAATTTCCCTACTGCGATGTCGTTGGTGTGGATCTAGTCCCTCCAAGGATCGACGGGTAGGTGCTGCGGGAACTCACTTCATCCGCTAACGCTGATCAAACAGGTCTAGAGAGCTCCCACCCAATTGCCGGTATGTTTACCCATCTAAATTTTCAAATGCTGCTTTTTCACTGCCTGTATTGTAGCTTTGAAATAGACGACGTATGTCGGTTGACTTATGACATGGAAAATTGACGCATGTTGCAAGCAGGCAAACCTGGGCTTTGCACATTACACTGAATGCTTCGACGTCGTGCATGCTCGTGCTGTATCAGCAGGGGTCAGTGACCGCTATCTCGAAATGTGACGGCACTGATTGTCAGATTATCCACTTCAACTCCCAGATCCGAGACTTCCCGCAGCTCTTGCAAGAGCTAACGGCAACCCTCCGCCCAGGGGGCGTATTGCTTCTGGGGGACGGTGAACAGCAGCTGTACGACGAGCACCGAAGACCAATGCCCCTGAGCGAACTCGGCACGCCGGGATTCTCTTGGGTCCACAAGATCTTCTTCGCTACCTACAACGCCATGAAAAACAGAGGCGGGAGCCCTGACTCCCCGAACATGAATCCGACATGGCTTCGAACTATAGATTCTCTTACGGATGTCGGGTGGCACAAGGCCTTTGTTCCCATGGGCCCATGGAGATACGGTAGCTTCTCTCCTATCGCTGCCGGCTGAGGCGACGCTGAAGTATGGCGTGTACGCAGATGATGAACGCGAGAAGGTTCTATCCGAGCTCTGTCGCGAGAATTGTCTGCGCTACATCTCAGGCCTGGCGCCGTTACTCCTGAGGTGAGATCCTCGCATCGCATCTAGCCCGAGGCCTGGGCCTCACCCTTAGTATGAACCTCCAAGCGAGGGCTATCTCCCCGAGAGCGTCGACAATATGTGTCGCGAAGCAACGGCGGAGTTGCGCGAACTTCGCACGCACCTCTACACACGATGGAACTTCGCGTGGGCCGTGAAGAAACCACCGGCACGCGAGCCTATCGCTCCCGTAAGCTGATCGCTGACAGAGAGTACAGAAAGGGAACAGGTTCCTGGACGATCGATAGATATGTCTGACAACTTCATGTGCGTGAGTGCTTCTATGGCATTTTGCGGCACTGATACCATGCGTCTTCCGTCATAGACCGCTTATCGTATTATTGCCAAGTGTGTGCAGTCTCTTGTATTCGTCGTCTTATACTTTGCTATGGTGTGTCTGGGCTGCATGCTGGTACATTGATGTCCTCCCCACACCAAAAGTGGTAAATGTGCGATTGTTTCATCCGATAGATGGGTTGTACGCTGACACTCGCATCCTTCCTAGAATAGATGTCGATATTTATTTATTGCGGATTGCAGAAACGTTCTGTGCTGTCAATCAACTTTGTTTGACGTTCACGAAGCGGGTGATCGCTGATATATACCGACATATTCAAATTCCTTAAGTCTCATGATCTCGCAATTCCAGCAGTTCCATAGTACACGACAGGAGTATCATGAGACTCTACATCATGAACTTTACAGCCAAGAGAGCACTGCACAATGACTCCTCGAGAATTCATTACGGAATGGGAGTGGGTAGGCCACCTTCATTACGTCGAATGCATCCACGGCTTACTATAGACAACCATAGACACGCAACAGTGAGCGGAACTCAACTCTGTCCACCGACCACAGTGCACGCGTCTTGGTATAAGAAGACAACTATATACGATGTCCGATTGGCGAGAAAGTACCCTACAAATACCGAAGATTCACAAGGACAAACTGAATCCATAGATCTTACGGCAACTTGCTCCTCTACGGACCATACTTCCAGTGCACCGAGGCGTGCTTACTTGTGCAATGCATTGGATCCGGACAGCATCTGTCCTCGTGCCTCTTTCCACTGAATACGAGCTTTCCGGGGTTCCGACACAATCGGCTGTATCAATGTTGGTCAGGTCAAGAAAGAGTATCGATAAAAAGTGAGGCACCGCTGGAATACTTTAGTCGTCACGGAAGCGCAGAAAACATGAGCCGAGTCAAACGTACCGCAGATGCAATGCCGGTCGGCTGACCGGGATGTCCTCGAGCTTGTCGTCAGGCGGTACAATCCCAGATGTTCCTGCCAATGACACCAGATTACAATCCGTACGAGGCCGCGGAATGTCGCTCTGAGCTCCGAGCCACATTATTGCTCAGTCCCCAATTGCAACTTGGGAAAAGACGACAAGATCTGTATTAGCTTTAGGATCGCCACGTCGTCCATATAATAAACGATCACGACACCGATAGCAAGCGTCTTCAGATTCCAATGCCTGATCAATGGGCGCAGATCAGCAATGGAGAGGACACGAGCATTGAAATCGGAGTGTAGAAAACCCGTGGTGAGATGAGCGTAAAAGCTTTGAAACACTAAGCGTGACCAGCGGCAAGTTTTGCAGGATTTCAAACATTTGAACCCGTGGACTATGTCGGCGTCGAGCTTGATTTTCTCGGGAGGCGAGAAGCGGAAAGACTTGAGCGTGATAGCAGTAAGAGATAGCTCTGGGGAAAACATTTTGACATTGTCCAGCTCAGTGAATTTAGGAGCAAAGCACCGGGGCCTCTGGCTCGGGGGAACTATCTGGAGTCTCAAAATTTCAATAAAGCCAAGGTACGTAAAACGAAAACACTGCCCACCGTAGCTGGGTATGGTACTGACTGACTGAGCAGTAGCTAGAGGCGTAGGGCTCGGATAATACTCAGGTTTTCTAGCACTTTGGGAACGCACGCTGCGAGCACAGTAGAGTCAAGTCTAACATCGAGACTGAGACGTGATAGTTTTGGAATGGTTGCTGGTGCACGTATGAGGATGAAAATAACAAGCGAGTCTAACGAACCGGACTAGCAATGTAGAGTCAGTGACTCGAGTCCGGGTATTAAAAATGAGCTGGTGAGCTCGGACGCATCGCTGTGTCCGAAATGCCTAAGACAGCATTTGGGGCTGCAGCGTGACCACGATGTAGGGCAAGATAACATTTCCTGGTTAGCATGAACACATAACCCTCGGCGAGGTACAATCGCTGAACGCAGTTGGCGTAGAAATCAAATTGCGTCCAACCGCTCGGATTTAGAAATCTGGTGATTCGCCTTCTCAGCCTATGAGTGGCAAGCAATAGAATGGAGAAGATACGGGCACCACCGCTTCGATGCCATCTCTTGTGCTTCCGACATGCCATGTATCGGCCAGCGGGAGTTTCGTCAGGTTAATCAGGGTATGTTGCGACTAATAAACCACAATGGCACATTGTCACCATTTAAGGGTATGTTGACACGGTCCTCCCCAACATAGACGAAATCAGAAGACCTACAGACCTTGATGCATGATGCGATTAAGGCAAAGCGGGAGAGTTTCTGTCAGAATGAACTCTAGATATCCAATAAGAGAGAATAAGAGAGCGATGCCAGATTCTATCCAAAGTATTGAGCTCCGCATCGCAGGCGTACTAAATCCACTTCTCATCAGCCAGCTCACGGCTGAATAGGCTGAGCTAGGCGACATGTTCCTACGTAACTGGTTTCTCTTCAAACGAGATACGAGCGAGTATAGCTCGTAGTCTTGCGGAAGCAAGGGAGAGATTGTAAGTGACCTTGAAAGACAGAGTACGGTACTTGCAAGTACTGCCCTGTTCTTGCCACCTAGAACCATAACCCTGGACCGATCGACATGAATCTCCGATCGCATGGAAGCACGTGGTTCACGCGAAAGCAAGTGCGACGCGTCTGGCCGCGTCATCTTACAGCACTGTTCACGACCACAATGAACTCCTTTGCTAACCGCTTCTCAACGACTGGCGCAGCGGCCGAACTTCGAAGAGCAAAGGAGATAATTGGAGAGGAGGAAGATGTCTCTGAATTCGTGTGGGGCTCCCAGAGCGGAATGGGAAGCTTGGTGAAGGGCGTGCCCAAGTTCGCTGTGCCTTCTGTCCCGGACGTGAGTCTCGCAAGGCTTTTCCGTGATGTCTCCACTGAAGGAATTGCGGGATCTGGCAGCCCGCTGCCTTCCTCAGGCTGCACACAGACGATCACGCAGACCCTTCTTGCAAGATCAAGATCAAGCACGGGACGACCACGCTCGCGTTCAGGTACCAGGGTGGTGTCATTGTAGCCGTTGATTCGAGAGCTACTGCTGGGAGCTATGTTGGTATGTATTATATGTCGAAGAACTCCAGTGCACTGCATAACTTGCGCTCTTAGCCTCTGGAACCGTGAAGAAAGTCATCGAGATCAACCCGTACTTATTGGGAACGATGGCTGGTGGTGCTGGTGAGCATCAGTTTAAGCATAGGTGGGGGCAGCGAACTGATACATAAACTAGCTGACTGCCAGTACTGGGAAACATATCTCGGCATGGAATGCCGCCTACATGAGCTCCGGAATCGTGAACGGATTTCCGTGGCGGCCGCCAGCAAGTACCTCAGCAACCTCGTATACAGCTACAAAGGCATGGGTCTCAGCATGGTGTGTCTCTTCTACCTATGTGTTGTTACTGTCACCGGAGCTTACAGCGAACAGGGAACTATGATCTGCGGCTGGGACAAAACTGTGTGTATTCCATGCTCAATACGAATATGATGCGAGTCTCATTTATTCTGCCCTAGGGACCTGCCATCTTCTATGTAGACTCGGATGGGACTCGCTTGAAGGGTGACCTTTTCTCTGTTGGATCCGGAAGCACTTTTGCATACGGAGTGCTCGATCAAGGCTACCATTGGGACCTAACTGATGAGGAAGCGCAAGAGCTCGGTAGACGAAGTATTTATGCCGCTGGTCACCGCGACGCCTTCTCCGGAAACACGATAAACCTCTACCACGTCAAGCAAGACGGATGGAAATTCATTGGTGCGTGTAGTTCACTCTCGCTGATAGAATCTCACTAAAAGATGTGTCCCGTAGGCAACTACGATATATCGGAAATGCACTACAATGGTCCTACTGGCAACGCCGGATATGGTTATAATATCCGCGTTGAGGGCCGTACTTCTGCTAACCCTTCATGAGCTTTACGTCGGACATGTTTTATGTGTAGCTATTGTGAATCTGTATCATCCTGCAAACATCGCCCGTTGCTATTGAACTAAATGCATAGAAAGGTTTGCGACACTGCAGATAGCAACCGATTTGCGTTACAATCGGCTAGCCATGCGGACTGGTGCATGTCGTCATTCCCTGCGCTAGTTCGGATGAGCTGTGGTACCGGAGAGTCGGAGACCTTACGTCTTGTCTACCACGGTCATATTCTCCGCCTCATATACCTACTGGATTGTACACATAGATGCTCAGACTTGCCAGCGATGAAACGTCTCCTCTCGTTCAAATCTATACCAGCCGTCAAGAGCGTTCCAGCTGCTCCTGCTAATCCGACTGGTACAGTTCCGCACACGACCAGCCTGCAGCCTAAATACGTCCTGCCACCTCTGCCCCACCCATGTCCTCATGAACACATCGCACTACTGGCTACCGCGCAAGGCCTGTTGCTGAGGCCTCACTTCCTGAGCGAGACGCGTCCCGAGTCGTACGTCCGTATACTCTGGGGAAAAACAGGCGCGATCGAAGAGCTTCCCATCAACGAGGACGCAGACCAGGATTGGTCGGAGTCCGTGATCATATATGGCATCGTTGGGATCCTGGAGTTGTTTTCTGGTATTTGACTGTTATCACGTTGTACAGTCACTGCCCGTTGAAATGCATTGGCATCTTCCTAGCATCCTACCTGCTCGTCGTCTCAGCACGGTCAGAAGTTGGACACCGTGAGTCCCCCACCACTAGTATCATGTCTCCACTAATCTCCACCAGTCTTCGATCCCAGACACGCTGTTTACAGCGTGAAGCGTGTGGCGGCCATTCCTCTGGTAGAGCATCGCGCCCACGCCGCGCTGAATCTTCTTGCTCGAAGCAATACCGAAACGCGAGTATCCCTCATTCCCCCCTCGCGGTCGGAGACCCCTCCACTAGCAGAAGAGGTCCCTCCAGCGAGCGCGCTGTTCTCTGCCGGGTCGAGCTTCAGCGCTGAGGCGGCGTCGCCGCATGTAAAGTTCGCAGCGGAACCGCATGTGAAGGTGATGACGCCGCAGTCATCGCGTCAATTCCCTGACAGTGACGAAGGTAGTCCGCCTTCCCCTACTTTGTCCGCTGCTTCATCCGCTGCGTCCACCCCTTCTTCGGAGTATTCACTCAATACCGATACGGTTGTGAAAACTCTGACAGCACGCTTGTCCTTCTGGAGTAGGTTGTCGAAGAGGCAGCCCCGCGCAGCGTCAAATGTGTCCGAGTGCCGTGCCTCGATAGACTCGCAAGCGTCGGGAGGAAGTGCAGATCCTGAAAGCGAACTACTGTCCCTTGATCATCTCATAGAAGACGCAGAAGAGCCAGGTGAGATTATCGGCACAATCCTTGATACCAATGCGCCGCCGCCTCCAACAGTAGAAGAAAAGCGTTCAGAGTTGGAAGACAAGATTGTTCGTGAATGCATCAGGGAGTTTACTCGAGGGGGCATGTACTTCGCCTACGCCTTCGGTATGACCTTTGTGAACCGTTACGCAAGAACTTGACCTCACTAAATATTGTCACAGATATCACCCGGTCATTCCAACATAAACACGAACTACTTGCAAAATCCAAGCTACAGAAGGCGTTACTCGCTGATCTGAATGCACTGGATGAAAACAGCGAGTTAAGTCCCATCGGTGATACGGTCGACGTCCTTGCGGAACCTACTCCGACGCTTCCGCTATGGCGACGGGTCGATCGCCAATTTTGGTGGAATGAATGGCTTTCAAAGCCTCTTGTTGATGCCGGGGTATCTGTTTCCCTTTACGAAGTCTCCGACGGAAGTTGATCGGTGATTGCTGCAGCTGCATCCTTACGTTCTGCCCATCATGCAAGGGTATTATCAAATTGCTCAATTCAACGTTCCCAGGGAGCCTGTGGCATCGGAGCAAGGTGACGCTGCTGCGGTGGATTATGTCCTAGTCTCAAGACGGTCGCGGGACCGTGCCGGACTGCGCTACCAACGTCGCGGGATCGACGATGATGCAAATGTTGCCAATTTCGTTGAAACCGAGACAATCATGCGCGTCGAGGTATGTTTCTCTGGATGCATTTATTTAAGACATCACTCAGGTAGAGGGGAATCAGCGGGAAGGATTTTCAAACGTATTCAGTCACACACAGATCCGTGGATCAAGTGAGTAACTGCGGAACCCTGGACTACGGCCGCCGTTTACCTCCATCTCGTAATAGTACCGCTCTACTGGAAACAAGATGGATACGGTCTAAAACCCGCGCCGCAGCTCTCTCCTGATAGAACGCACTCGCAAAACCTTGACGCCATCCGGCGGCACTTCAAGAAAACGCTCCCGCGCTATGGCCCTCATGTAGGTCATCGTGTGCCGGCGTACGGAGACTTCTCTAAGAGATCACGTAACCTCCAGACAATCGTGAACCTTGCAGAACAGCACGGGAAGGAGTCTCAGGTTACCAATGCATATCGTGACTTTGTCAGTGAACTCGATGACGAAAATATCCGGTATGTTATCCACACGCTCATTGAGTTGCGAACTCTAACTTGGCCTAGGTACCTCGCGTATGATTTCCATACCGAAACGAAGGGTATGAAGTGAGCTGTTGTAAAAGTATTCATGGGACCGCTCTTATGCCGGTCGCAGATATGAGAATATTTCGAAGCTGATTAGCCAACTTGAGCGCACCTTCGAGAACCAAGGGTAGGTCACCACTTTGTCTCCCCAATGCGGCGTGTGTTTTGATTGATTCTCCAGCTACTTTTGGATATCCAATAACACCATGATGTCCCACCAGAAGGGTGTTTTCCGCGTGAACTGCATCGACTGTCTGGATCGAACAAATGTGGTAGAGGTTAGTCCGTTTATGCCCAACGTGGTTAGTCGATCGCAGTGCTGAATACAGTTGGCCAAGTCGGCTTTTGCTAGGCATGTGCTCAATCGACAGCTCGGAGCAGTCGCCCTATTGGATCCGTCAGAAGAGAAACAGCGGACTGAGACCGACGTTGTGTTCAACGATGGTGCGTTTTCAAAACTGGCTCATTTACGTGCTCTCAAACGTGCGTAGTCTGGGCGAATAACGGAGATGCTATAAGTAGAGAATAGTGAGTGGGTCTGCATTCTGTCCGCTCTCGGTTTGCTGACAAAACTAGCGCTGGGACATCGGCGCTGAAGGTGAGGCATGTGGCATGGTTGGAGTGGGAGGCTGTATGCAAACCTTTTGACAGGGTGACTTCACCCGAACGGGGAAGCGGGATTTAACCGGTATGCTCAACGATGGCGTCAATTCCCTTGCGAGGTGGGTGCCCTGACGTGCCATATGGTTGTGTCATGGACTCAAAGGCCTTGTAGGATGTATTCGTCCACATTCGCCGATTGGTTCAGCCAAGCTGTCATCGATTATATACTTGGCAACAGAACTCTTTCTGTCTTCTCAGAGTTCCTCAACAAACTGCAATCTACGGATCCCAGAGACCTCATTCGGATCTCGAAGATCAGGGCAGATGCCATCGCGACGTGTGTTTCGCGTGTGCTGCCTGAAGGCGAACGACTGCTATCCGGGTGGACCTTGTTCTCACCCGCGGAGCTCAACGCTAAGGTCGGTGACAAATTTGAGGAGAAGGTGCTCCTATTGGTGAGAATTCTTGTTGTGAACTGTGTGTTATTCAGCAGCTCATGGTATTCTCTAGACCGTGAACGCAATCTACATTATAGTCAGTGCAAGTGTCGCACGGTCAATGGTTCGGTTCACTAACGGAATCCTTCCAGAGTTATGACTATACCCTGGAGAAAGTGAAAATGTATACCCGTGTACCTCTCAGAGACATCGTTAAAATCACGAAGGGTGCGGTTGTAGCACACACGAACGATCTGCTTGCACTAATCGAGCTGTATAGGCTCCTACATTCTATCACCTCTTGAAGAAGCGAGCCGCGATCCGTTGCAAAACTTTGGCTTTGTTGCGACATGGCGGAATATCGGCCAGGATACCCGCGTTACGAGTTATTCAATCAAGAACAGTCTTGACTTGTCGTCTCCGTTACTGCCTTCGTCGCCCAAACAACCGAGGGCGCCGTCACAGCGGCGCTCGACGATTCCTGAGCTAATGCGGAAGCCACCTCTGTCGGGAATATTATCCAAGGCCGCAGCGCCTGTTATAGAAAGCGATACTACATTCGCGGCATTCAAGGCATTACCGCTTGACCCTACACGCACACGGAGGGATTCCGGGAGCTATATTGAGCCTGCGGATGAGCTTGCGGGTGCAGCCAACTGCAAAGATGCCGTGGACATCATTGTGGATGCGATCCGACAAGCATGTCAAGATGCAGGCGGCGCACACGGAGAATTAATGGCAGAGGAGGATATTGTCAGGTACGTGGCTGGTAAATTGTTGTGAATGTCAGCACTAAAGGAAAATGGCTCAGCTTGGCTGAAGCACAGCGCATGACTAGCGTGTACGCTAAGATGGAATACGGTGTCAAGAGGCTGCTATGGCTGGGGGGCTAGCCAGGATAAGCTAGTCACATTTCAGACGGTGTATAATCTCATGTGGTAGAGTAGACTAACCTATCGTATTTGGTACGTACAATGTTGCAGGTAGCTAGCATGTCGGTCCCCGTGTTTACATCATTCTGAGGTCAAGCGTCTAATGCGTTTATTACCGTGGGAAACATATAATCACAATCCTCGAGGGCGCCTGGCAAGCTCGCCAAGCAGCGGCTCGGTCTATTGCTTCCTCATAACTTGCTCTGCTGCTGCAGCCTTCGACGTGCTGCTCAGCCTCCCGCCAACCGCGTGCAGCAGTTAGTTGGTAGCTGTCCTATCTGCCTTGTGGATACCAACCCTTTGGCATCACCCTCTGCCGGACCACTCCGTAGAACTGCGCCTTGCTTTCTGTCAGCAGCTCCCTTGTTCTTTATATTCTTCGCCAAATTCGTCTTGCTGTGCAGGATCCAACGCTTTAAGACCTCGGTTGTGCGGCTTGCCATCTGCAGGCCTAGCTAGCGTCGTTCGCTGTATATTCTTCGGCTATGGCGACCTCACATTCTTTACCATCTTCGTCTCAACGTTCGGGGACACAGCTGCCCTTCTCACCCTCTCAAAGTAATGCGACTTCACGATTACCAGGTACCGTGGCTCGATCGCATAGCGGGAGCATATCGAGCAATGTCGCCTCAAGCAGGCCCAGCTCTATTGTGACCTCGGGCCTACGTCCGCTACAAAGCGTGGGCGAGGCCGGCCAGCCGGCTTTGCCTCAGTCCGTATCTATCCCCCTCCTCCAGCCGCGTCCTATGCATACCTCCACCCACGTAAGTGGCATACTCCCATCTGCCTCTTTCTTCCACCCTTCGCGGCCGAACTATCCCCCTCCGTCCCCCTCATCACCTCATGCACGGCGCGGAAGTTTAGCATCTATAGTGTCATCAGAAGCACCCGCCTCCGATGTGTTGCATCTCACAACACTATCCGAACGCCACTCACAAGCTTCAGATGGCACGTCCACCTCTGAACATTCAATAAAGGACGGCAAGGACACCGCTGCCAAATCCCGAGCGCCGACTGCGAAGCCGAGCAGAGAACCGCTACTTCCAATAGGGCCGAGGCCTGCTCGCCGCCCATCACTGAACACCGCGCAGCTGACTCCATATGGCACCCACGACGCGAGTCTAAGTCCTAGTGGGAGGGTTCGCGACAGCTTCGAGAAGCTGTTCAAGCGGGGAATGAGCACCGATGGGAGCCGACAATCTCCATCTCGTACTAGCCATGTGAGCCCCATCGAGATGCCTTCCCAAACACCAGCGGGTCTACGCTCCTTCGAGGCGTCTCCCACCTCCCCCACGGCCGCACCTCGTATTCCCTTCGAGCTGGGCGCATCTGGCCATCGGAAAAGCAGCTCGTCTCATTCCTTCCTTCGCAGCTCACCCTCTCCAACCCCCTCTTTCATCCCTGCCCCTCCGCCGGGAGCTTATCCACCACGCGCATTCACACCCGCTGTAGACGCCAGCACAGGAAAGCCAATGCGCAATTGGCAAAACTATCCATCACGGAACCATTTCTTTTTGGCAGGACACATGCTCACTGGAGGCGATGCGCCGTGGGCTTTCGTTGCGTCGCTAGCGGTCGTCCTGGGTATCACGGGTGTCTGGTTCGGGACGACGTGCGTTTGGTGGTGGAAGCACGAGAGTCCTGCAGTAGCAGCTGTGGGCGCCTATATGTGTCTGTTGACAATATCGAGCATGTTCGCTACCGTAAGTGGCGCCATTCGCTAGTCGGTCGTCCTCGTCCTCGGTCAGACTGATCGGTCTTTCTGATGTTTTTGATGACAATTTGATGCAGGCGTTTCGAGATCCCGGGATTTTACCGAGGAACCTGGACCCTGACCCACCATGCCCAACGGCGGTGTCTACGGAAAGTCTGCGGGGTCCGTTACCACGAGATATCAAAGTACGGCGGGGAGTGTGAGCATCCAGAGTCTCCTGAGACACCTGACTGTTGGCTGATGTGTCTGTTGGGGCAGTGTGCGGACGAAATATTGTCAGACGTGCAGAACATACCGGCCGCCACGGGCCAGTCACTGCAAGATGGTGCGTAGCGTAGCAATCGTGTTTGATCGGTGTCAGTACAAATGCTAAAGATTATCGCACCATGCACGACGTATCGCATTATGACATTGTCGGTTTAGTGCGACAACTGTGTGGATGGCTGTGACCACCACTGCCAATGGGTCAACAACTGCATAGGGAGGCGGAATTATACCACATTTTTCACATTCCTCTTCTCCGCGGTACGTATCGGGTATCAGCGTACCCTCGCAGTCACTCACTTACGCGTCGTATTTGTTATCCGGCCCCCTCACAGGTGCTTACGCTCGTTCTGGTCATTTGCACGTCCGCAATACAGCTATATCTCCTGACGCGCGCCCCATTTCACCTCAATTTCCGACATGCACTACAGACAACTGAGGGCGCCGGAGGCGCGGCTGCATTCGTGATGTCAATCCTGGTGATTTGGCCAGTAATGGCATTGCTACTCTATCACACGCGTGTAAGCTTTTCCTTAAGCGTCAAACCCCGAGCTTAAAGAATAAAACCATTTCCCGCAGCTGCTGCTTCTTAATGTCACAACAATTGAGCAGGTGAGCCTCCCTCCATGCACCATTTCGTATTCTTCATGTGAGCTGACTCATTTTTACAAGATCCGCAATCAGGCGCACAAATCGCTCGGGCAGGGACCTGCTCCCCCCAACCCCTTTTCGCATGGTTCATGGAAAAGGAACCTGGTGTACGTACTCTGTCGCCCAGCGGGGTTCTCATGGATTGAGGCTGCGGCGATGGCGACGGAGGACGGACGAGATGTAAACCCAGGGTTGCTTCGTGATGCAGAGGGCAGTGCTGAGGACGGGTGGCTGGGGGCTGCTGAGGAAGGTAGAGCCGGACGGAAAGGAGAGTAGGGTTGATTGCTGTGCCTGAAAGTGGAGTAAGCGGGCACCGTCGCGGAGGGGTATGATCGCTGCTGGATCATTGATTCGTGGGGGTCTGGCGACGCACGCTGTACCGCAAGGGTGCAGCGGGTGGAGGGATCAGGCTCGCTGACTGACATGGATTGCTTTTTTATTGCACATGGATCCATGGATTACATATTAGTACTGGGCCCGCTGTATTTTATTCTGGGCGTAATTTACATGCAACGACTGAAGTCAATCTGGTGCCTTGCTTGGTAGGGGTCCTTGTTGGATTCAAGACGGGACCGAAAAGATGGCCGGAGATGGACGGGGTGATTGATATCGTTAGATATTAGTCAGATAAGTCGCGCGATCAGGGGCGCAGACCCCCGTAAGCGACCGCCGATATGATGCAGCGACATCCTCGGAGAGAGGGCTTCCGCGCCGTCGGGCACTTGTCATGATGCATCGATGGGCGACGAATGAGAACGCTCGGGGGTGGACAGCAGATACGAGCGCGCGCTTCTGATAGATTTTTCGTGTGCAATTTTCGGGGGTCGCACGAGGGGCGTGCCCGCTCGCATTAATATTGGGCGCATTGGGAGAGCTGGTGGCTATGCGCGGTCGTCGTCGAATCGGGGTGTTGGCCACGCTGATGCTCGCTGATGACAGGACAAGGAAGCGGATCTGGCGATGGCATCAACGCAAATGACGCGCCTGGGCGCCGCCGCTGTGTTCGAGCCGCCTATTAGCGCGTCCGTGGGAGTGCGCGAGCAGCTCGGTCTTTCCGTGTGCGCGTTTGGCAGCGCGAGGGCCGCGTGCGAGCAGCGCAACCCAGTCCCCGCACGCGGTGGGTTGCGAGGCTGTGCGCTGCAGCCCGGGGGCAGGGACCGATGGTGCCATAACGGGCACAAAAAAGCGACTAAATATACTTGCGCACCTAATCGGGGGGGCATGACGTCGCGCGGACCGAATTCCTGGCCTCACGTGGGGGCGCTGAGTCTGAAAAGGGAGGTTGAGCTTGAAACGGAACAGGACGACGGGGTCGGCATCCGGGGGCGCTGACCCACTCATCCAGTCGACTCTCCCGTCCGCGTTCGTGCAGCGAGCAGCCCAGCGGCCGCTTGAGAGGAACCGTGTGCGCGGCGTGAAGCAAGGTCGGTGCGGTGGCCTGCATATCGAGAAGTGGGCGCGCGCAGCAGACTAATCGGGGAATGTGACAGAAACGGCTCCAGCAGGCGATCATTGTTTATAATCCGGGGGGTTGCATTATGGACCTTAATCCGAACCCGCCGTCGACGCCGGCCAGTGCCCCTCCCAACGCCAGCAACGGCGCAGATACCCCCAAGCACAAGCCGAGGAAGGCGCGGAACAAGCCACACCGATCCGCCCTCTCCCCCGACACACCGGCCTCGGACGCCCGTAGCAGCAGCAGTGAGTGCTCGCCTTCTCCATTCTCCGCTGCAATTCTCCCTGTCCGCTCACAAGCCATGGCCTCCTCCTCCTAGCGTCCCGCGTCTCCAACGTCCGCGACCAGCCGCAACACGCCCCCTCCCCCCGTTTCACCGCACACCTCCAGCCCTATCCTGGCCCCCCCGCCCCTGCCTACGTGATGAATCACTCCTACCCCATCAACGGCAGCCCATACCCCTCCTCGCCCTCGCCCTTCCACCAGCCCACCGCCTCCGCCTCCCCCGCAAATGGCCAGCCGCCCCACGTCCCCGTGGGCATGCCCACCCACCCCGCTCCGTATACCTATGCCGTCCCCCATGCCCCCTACCACGGCTACCCCTCGTACCCCCAGTACCCCGGCTCCGTCGTCATGTATGGCACCCCGCCCGTGACCCACCCCGACGCCGCACGCAGCCCCGCCGCGCCCTCGCCCACGCCCATCGCCTCCTCCACCGGTAAACGTAAAAGGAAGTCAACCGTTGATGATGCCTATGGCGGAACATCTAATGAATTGGATCCAATAGATTCTAGCAGTGACCTCCCCCGTGGCCCGACGCAAAACTCTGGCTCTGGCTCCGCCGTGGACACCAAGAAGCGCACAAAAACTCAGCGCGCCTGCGACAGCTGTCGGAGCAGGAAGATCAGGTTCGTACCGCGCTTCCTCCTCCGAGGCCTCATTCGGTGCATTTGCGACCCATCCACTGGCCACCATGTTGTAGTTTTCCCTTACACTTGTGGCTCATTTGGGCGGGCTGACGCTGGGATCCTTTACACAGATGCGATGTCCTCTCCGACGCCGATCCCCCGATATGTCAACACTGCAAGCAATACGGCTTTGAATGCACATTCTTCCTCCCCATCACCGAGACGCGCTTCAAGAAGAAGAAATTGGAGGAGGAAGCTGCGGCCGCAGACAAGGACAAAGAGGGCGAACGGAGTACCTCTTCGCCCCAGGGTGAGCACAGTAAGAGCAGCGATGTGAAGATCTACGGTGTGTCCCCAACGATACACTACACCATGTCAAGCCTCATGCATACACGTCATAGGCCCGACGTCAGCGACGTACATGCTGCACTCGCAGGCCATGATATCGTCGCGTGCTTACGAGTCATTCGACCTGCGCTACCACCACTCATGGGACGTGAGCACAGAAGGCGATGGTGTAATCCGCATACACGAACCGCAGCAGGGCGAGCTGCAGCTGGCGCTCCCGAAGCCTGTGGACATGCGCATCGAGCGCGACACCGTCGAGCAGCTGGTCAATGTATACTTCGCAGAGGTTGCCCCGCTTCTTCCCGTCGTGACGCGTGAAGAGTTTATAGCGAGCAGTCCGCCGCCGCCTATATTGCTCTATACCATATGCCTTGTGGCGGCGTCGGGGCGGGACATACCCCAGCCCGTCTACGAGTCCCTTCGCTACGCGGTGAACAGCTTGATCAAGGCGGAAGATGTGTTGTCGACCGCGTCAATTGTCAACCTACAAGCGTTGCTGATTCTCGCGATGTGCGGCGATTGCCACTCGCAATTCGTGCCAAACGCGTTATCCGCACTGTGGATACGATTGGGAAGCGCGATCCGGATGGTATGTATTTGCGTCCTTCACTCCCAAGGAAAATATGTGACTAAATGCGTATTGACATAGGCACAAGACATGGGATTGCATCGGACAGAAACCCTCAGGCAAGACGTCGAGCTCCGGCGCCGATTATGGGGCATCTGCGTGATCAGTGACCGATGGTATTGCCATTGCGCTATTGGGAGCATAGCGGTAGACGCTTACCGCGTTCCATTCCTGCAGGATCAGCCTGACATACGGACATCCGTTCATGATTGACGTGCAGGACTGTGATGTGCGGCTGCCATCATCCGGCGATGCCAGTGCCCGGTACCTTGACGAGCTTGTTCGGCTGAGTCTGATTTTGGGTCGTGTGCTCAAAACAATCTACACGTGAGTAGTATGGAAGGCGTGATGCACGGCTTTCTGACGCTGATATCAGGCCCGCTGGCCTGAACGTTGCCACGGATGAGCAATTGCATATGTTGTTGCGCGACCTGGAACAATGGAAGGCGAACCTCCCGGAGGAGCTGCAGTTCCAAGGTCAGGACACGGGGCGTCATGGTGGTGAGTGGTCCCCCGCCTTCCAACTGTCGGCTGCCTGACCCTGCGTGTCAGGTGTGTTGTTCATGCTGTACGCGACCGTCAACATGATCTTCTGGCGCGTGTTTATGCGCATATCCTACGCGTGCCCTGCGCATCTCAAGTTTGCGCTGACGGTCGAAAAGTTTACCGAGCTCAAGCAGCTCACGGGTCAAGCTATCGACTGGCTGGACGCTCATGAACGCTTGTATGACGTCTGGTTGCTCGTCGCGTATTGTGCTGTGTCATGTGCTCTCGTGCAGGTGCGTGTCATACAAAATGTGTCCCAGTCAATGTTTTACTAATCATTTGAAATCCGTCGGCCAGTATCACACCTGGGCGAGGCGCAAGGACCCTGAGGCCCAATTGAGGCTCAAGAAGCTTCGGGACTGTGTGCGGAAATGGGAGGCGTCTCTCTCGCCTGACCACATGTCGGCACGTCGAAAGGCCCGTCTAAAAACGCTCGCAGACTCTTTGTTGTATCACGTACTGACACGCACAACAGACTGCCGAGATCATCGCGCTTCTTTACGAGGCGACGCAGAGCCCGCTGAATGCGAACGAGCCGCCGCCGCTCAACCCGACGAGCGGCGTCAAGGGCAAGCCGCCCCTGGGCGGTCTCGTCTTCCAGAAGGACCCGTCACGCCCGGGCGGCGGCGTGTTCGTGGCCACGATGAAGCCGAAGGAGAGCCAGGTCGAGGGCGTGCCCGAGGGCACGATTATTAGCGACGAGGGGCACGAAGGTGAGGCGCCCGTGCCTGCGGTGTCTGGCGTCAGAGCTCGCAATGACTCCGCGTTGTCTCTCCCGTCTGCTTCTGCCATGCCCGGGTATGCGTGGCCGTCGTCTATAGCCGGCAGCTCGCAGCACGGGCAAGCGCAGCTCGCGCAGCAGCAGCAGCAACATCCGCAGCCGCAAGGCGCCCAGATGGTCAGCTACCTACCCCCGGATGGGAGCCACTCGAACGTAAACCCGATGCTGAACGACAGCTACGGCTCGGGGAATGTACAGGTCCTGAACGTGCTGGACGTGCCTCAGGCGTCTAACAACTTCATGGAACAGATGATGGCGGCGGGCGGCGGGATCCTGGACGGCCTACCAGACGGCGTCGGCATGTTTGTTGAATTCAGTGCGTCCTTCACGTCGCAGCAGATGTGCGCCTTCGTTCTGACTGTTCGGCAGACCAGTGGGACACGTACTTCCAGCGGTTCGCGCCACAAACAGGGCAATACCAGCAAGACGTGAGCATGCAGGCCGGTTCGTCCACTCAGAGCCAGCCTCAGTATCATCACTACGGCTCTGGCAGTAGTGGGATGTAGGGTGGCGTGGAGGAAGAGATGTTACCGTTACACAGGCGACGCGCCCGAAGTCTACCTTAGAGCATGTATTTTTTACGAGCCCCGTTGGGGCCCACGGGTAGGGACGTGCGGGAGCGGACGCTGCGCGCGTTCCTAGCTGCTACTTCGTTTCGCTAGTGCCATGTTGTCGTTCAGCCCACGGTCGGACTTACTTGGTGATTTTATATAGTCCTAGTTGTCGTAATTGCTCTCCTCTAGCCGCTCACATTGGGGTTTAGCGCAAATGTATATTTTGCGACAGGCAGATATGCGGATAGGGTATGGCGGGTGCCGTGTTTGGACGGCGAGTGGCTGCAGGATCTGGCAGGTGTGGTACCGATCTGAGCGAATGACCGTCATGGGTGTATACACACAAGGCAAGTAGTTTACTGTTTATGCTCTGCTAACTGCAGCCACCGTTCCATTACTAGCGGTTGCTTCATCGCATGCGCAATCGAAGGTATCCGGCCTGAGAGTTCCGCAGCTGGTCTGCCCGGAGCATGGACGTCTGGAGGGCGTCGGAGTTCCGGGCTGAGGAAGCTCGCAGACACGTTCAGGAACATCCCCAGTCCGGAAGGGGGCGCATCGTGGTGCATGAGGCACCGAAGAAGTGTGGGCGATCTCCGGAATCTCGGCCTCGTGCGCGGGTGACGGTGACGACGATGGCGTAAAGCGTGGCCGCGTACCTGTCGCCCGCGATTCGATTTCGGACGGGCCTCTGGACGCCCAGACGTCGGATAGCGTTTGTCCCCCCGGGTGTCATGCTGACCGTCCCGCGATGACGCCCTGCTTTTTTTGGTGTGTCGTCCCGCCTCGGGAGGTATTGTGTAGGCGCAGCGCGTTTCAGTCCGCATGCATGGAGAACCAGCCCGCGCGACGGAGTCTATCGTGTCGATTGATTGTCCCATGGAACAAGCGTGTCAACGCCGACAGCTGCAGGTGAGGGCCGCCACAGTCGATCAGCGCCACAGGCAGTGAGGGCAGAAACGGAAAGATCAACGTTTCATTTTTATACTCCTGCCTGTCTCAGCGTACGTCGGCTCGATCTGAGTTATGGTGAGCAAACGGATGGACAGCGTTTGAGATTCTGAGCTGCGCCGCATAATGTTTCTCTAATCGTTTCTCTCCTGCGTGGATGGCACGCTGAAACCGTACAACATGGTCAATCTGTTGGAAATGGTCATCTCCTTCCCTGTGACCGGCTTACATGGCGTGCGTTGTGTGTTAATTGGTCCAACGTTGCAACAGCCAGGCGCAAGGATGTCGCCATAGCTGATGTCACTTGTGGAAATCACGAAGGTGACAGCCAGTCATCATTTCAATTATTCCCAAGTCCATACAGTATCGCCGAGTCAATTCTACAGTCTAATTGCTATTTTTAGCCTCTGCTCCGCGATCTGTATACCAGACCCGCGGCTGTCGATGATGTCTGCTGCGGTAGTTGGATCTGGAAGACCGAGATCTCTCAACCACCGACAGGAAAGGTTTCAGGACAGGTGGGGTGTTGTGAACCAATTACCTAATGTTTACGAACTCATGCGCCAGTCTAAATAAGAATGAATTGTCGCCACGGGACGCGTACAGTCACCTTACATAAGGCTGCATGTCCTTTGAGCGCGAGGATCCGCGACGAATGCGTCAGCGGGATCCGCCCAAAGATCCAATGAACGAGGGCGATTACCTGTTCCTAACCTGTCGCCTGCAAATGGCAGCCTGTCGCGGTAATCTGACAGTCGATGTCGGGCTGCGGATCCTCCTGCACTCGTCGCCAGACCGGCGGTCTGACGTGGGTATTCTCCGTGAAAGCGCACCGACACACTGCGAGGAGAAGCGATCTGCGGTAGAAGCACTGCGGGCACCCGCCCCTACCCCGGTGTAGAGCCCCAGAGCGAGCAATGTCAGCTGTTCTGCTGCTCGGGCTTATTGTCTAGGCGAGAATGGAAACGGGCCTGGGAGCTGTTCTCCCTTTCGGGGAGATGTGGGGGCTGGACGGGGAGCTCCAAATAGACGGTGATGCACACTGTGAGCTTGCTTGAAAGTCCGAGGTCGACTTCGCTGGCGTGTGTAAAAGCGCCTGAGAAATCCTGCGCTGTCATATAAGCTCCAATGTATGTGGCTTCCATATTTGACGCGTTATCTTTGATACGCCATCGACGTGGCACACGAGACGGGAAGGTTGACAAGTCCTGATCTAAGGACAGATTGTTCATAGTTAGGAGCCTGCTGAGCCCAAAGCATATCAGAAGCAGCCATCATGATAATCGCCTTCCAAGCTCGAGAGGGCGCAGTTCCGCGCGGGAAGTCGAGCTTTATATATGAGGAGCATTTGTGCCGTCAGAGAAGCACTGATGGTGTGGAGCTCGCAGGCGCGTGTCTTTCTCCTCTTCACTGACAGATCCACGCGTTCTGCGTGGCAAGAATGGAAAATGCAGCGAAAGTATAAATAAACGCGGCGTACCAGTGGGCGGTACCAGCGATGCCTAAGATCTTGAGCTTGAGCATTTAGATTCAACCGTTGACGTTCGACGAGGGTCGCCCGCGGAAGTTGGAGAAGACACAAAATTTATCCCACTAGTCTTTCGACTTCTCAATGTGAAAATCAAGCTGTTGAATTTAGGGCCGGGTGAATTCTGGGACGCTCCAAAGGATAACGCGGTGAACTCAAATGCCCAAGAACTCGTGCGCTAGGGGCGTGTGCACGGTGGAACAGTGGATGCAATGCAAAACCGGGAACAAGCGACACTTACCCTTCGTTGTGGCAAACACTGCGCGTGAGTTGGGCATGCAAACCGTCAGCGAATGTCATAAATGTAGGGCCCAGTGCACCCGCACAGACCGCAAGAGAATGCCAATGGGACCGGTTGACAGCTGCAAAAGAAGTACCGGCAATAGTCGGCCTTAAGGTCGAAGCAAAGTGGACGTGTGTGCTATGGTTGGGTTGGAAGATATGGGACGTCGTCAGTAACCAGTGTGAATAGAAGATAGGATAATTTTCTCACTACGAAGCATCAGGGCTCAGTCTGCGACAACATCTTCCCTAGCAGGCGAATGACTGTAAGCACAAAACATAAACATGTTATCACCTCATTACCAACAGCGTCCATAGGGGGACAATGGTGAGCTCGGCATATACATGCAGCAATCATTATGTTCCATATTACTGCTCGCGAGGTCGGAGCGCTATTTGAGTTTCTGGATGCATCTTGCGGACAGTGCTAGGTAGAACGCATGAACGTTGCCGTGTCCGCATGTTTGCAAAGACACTGTGAGGCGCTGATTGCAAACGTTGAATACCAGGAATGCTGGACACTCTCGGGGCTCGTCGCGGATACAGTCGACAACATAGGTATGAAAGAGAGAGTATAGTTAACCTGTAGTCATCGCATTAGAGTTGCTCAGTCCTCTGGTAGGGACCGACTGTGAACAGAGTCCACATCAAATCACCGGTCTGTCAGCGTTTCCGGCCGTCGGAATGCCGCAAATGAACATTCTTCTGTTCGTTATTGAGAAGCAGCGGCAGATGTGAAAACTGTGCTTCCACTCCCAGGTCCTGCAATGACGAAGGCGAGCTTCCTGACTTCTCAGGCGATTCGAGACGCGGGAAGCCCCAATCAATGTTGCGTTTCCATATTGCGTCTCGTAGAACTATAAGGCGACAGGATGCAGCCTGAGGGATACACGACCGCTGCTGGCTGTTGCGTGGCTGCTTGAATCAATGCCCGACTGAGTACTTGGCTTGTGCAACTGGTGCGCTGGGATCTCGATAAGTGATTGGACGAGCGTGGCCGCCGGGAGTAGGACTGATCATGCCTCCCGCCCCACACATCGGCTAAACTCGATTGGGTGCTCGCAGTGTCTTGGCATATGTTGGGCCATGCGCCTACGCAACGCTAGCATATCTTGGGTGGCGCGTGTTGTCGCGACCGACAAAAGCTGCAGGGGCTGTCGAACAGCTTGCCCCGACGCTGCAGCGCATTTGAATCGGACAGCCCGACGCGCAATGCGAACGAGCAGCGAGGCGAGAGAGTGCATCTGAGAAGACTCGGCAGTGGGGGCTCTAGAACCTGGGGCGATGTCGAGCCAATGGCACGGTGTGCATGGTGGCAACGGATAAAGACGGACAAGTGACCGACGCTGCTGGCGCTTCTCTGATGGACCATATGTTGGCTGCTATGTTTTTCTCAGAACACGTTCTGCTCTAGACTATATCCTACTCCTCCTCCGCCCGACTAATTTTTGCGACGTACATACTACCTCCATCTCACTGTCCTTTCACCTCCACGCTCCTTCATGGCCCAGCTCCTCCAGCCCGCCGCCCCAGACCCGGGGCGCATTTCCCAGATTCTCCCAGCGGTCAAGTGCTCCAGCTGTGCCCAGCCTGTCCCCATCGCTGAGCTCGGTGACCACATCTGCCAGCCAGGCTCACCTGTCCCCTCTCTGGCCGGCAAGCCCCTCGTGTCCCCGCTGACCGCGCTCGAACTTGACCCTGCAAAGCACCAGAGTCGCGTCGCGTTCCCGGTCAAGACTATCCAGGCGCAGCAGCCAGTGAGTTCGCACCAGGTGAGCGCGCCCAGTATCCAGCACGCCAGCCTGTCTGGCCAGACACGCGCGCGTGCGCCATCGACATCCAGTTCGCGCGGACGCGACGTCCGCGCAGAGCCTGAACGCAGCCACGCAGCCACCCCGTCAGACGCCTGGCGAACACCATTCTCGAGCCGCCCAGGACCGTCAGAAGCATCCCCATTTCATGTGCGGTCGCCCCTGGCTGGGCAAGATGCGCCCAACGCAGAGGTCCCATTTCCCACTGCACGCACCTCCGTTTCTTCTTCCCGGTCCTACACTCCACGTCCGCGAGCGCCGTCCAGCGCCAGCACCCGCCCGTCGCCTCTATCGCCCAGCGAGGCTCGACAACCAGTGCTGTCGAGCCCTGCGCCGTACACACCACCCCCATTCAGTGCGAATCCTCCTGCGGGACTCTCCTCGCCTTCCGTGCGCCCCCGCGCGACCACACATGCTGGACCCCCGGCTGACAATGTCGGCCAGATCATCTATTCTACTGATCAAAGACATGTTCCTCCCCCCACGGCTCCCCTGCCCAGCAGGACGCCGCCGAATAATCATGAGAGCCCCTTAAGTCCGCCTGGACGTCCGCGAATGCCGTCTACCGCCAGCCTTCCTCCCCCGCAGTCCCTGCGCGCTCGTGCACCATCCACAGCCAGCATCGGACCTAATCCCCACTACTCCCACGAACATCCCCCCCACAGCGCCCCAGGTCGTCTGCCGTTTGAGCGGCGGCCGTCCAATCTCGGGGCAGGTCCTTCGGCGACCCCCACGCCGCCGCCGCAAACGCCTGCCCCACAGGTTGATACCAAGACTGGTGGGGAAGCTGGCATGGCAGGCGTGGGTAGGCGTGGGTTCGCCGCTGCCGCCCACGCCGCGCTTTTCCTTGCTCACTTCGAGCCACGCAATGGGCCCGTCGAGCACGAGCTGCCGCCTAGCATGGTTCCCGGGCAGGGGATGGATGGCAGGCGCGCGAATGCCCCCAAGTTCCTTGATATTGCTTCAGCAACAACCTATGGTACGGATGTGCATGCTATGTGTGCGCACTCAGAACTGACCTTGACGCGTTGGGCAGCATCTGTACATACTGCGCACACCCCTCCTTTATCTCCCGCTAATTCAGGCACATCCACCCTTTCCCCGCGCTCGCCTTTCTCCCAGAAGTCGCCTGTCTCTGCAGGCGTCCCCTCCCCACTCTCGCGCACGCACCCAGCCGCCCTGACTAGCCCCTCTGCTCCCATTGTCGCGTCATCTCCGACGAGTCCTGTCGGCTCAGCTCTCCGCCATGATCGCGTCGTTTCTCCAGGCATGGAGCCGCCGAAGACACCACTGTCTGCGACCCCGACGACCCCGTCTGCTGCCTCCATCCGCTTGCCATTCTTTGAGAAGTTCAAGGACAGCAAACTACGGTCCGAACTTCAGCCTGAAGACAACCTGGACACAACAGCGCCGGATTCGGACGCAGAGTCTGACTACGGTGGTCTGGCATATGCTCGCTCATCCGCTGACGAGGACGAGGATGAGGATAAGCCTCTCAAAACGAAGCTTCCCCCGATCTCAACCTCCGTGACGCCGGCCAGCGATTCTGACCACAAAGACAAGGTGCGCTTCCCCTCAATAGCAGGAAGCGAATCGCATTACTCGGAATCTCCTGTCTCGCCGCGCCTGCCGCAGCGCAGCCTATCTGCGTCTACGGGCACGTCGACATACAGTGCGCGTACGATCGCGAAATCCACTGGCGCGCTCGACCGCGTCATGGAGACACTCCTCGAGGATGTGGTCTCTCCCTCCACGAGCGCGGCCGCGAGCCCTGCCCCACTAACTGCCCCGCTGCTGCCCGAGAACCAGCGCGACAGCCGACCGCCGAAGCTGCCGACGCGCTCACATACGAGCCCGACGCTGGGCACGGGGCGGGTAGAGCAGGCGCGCGGCAAGAAGCGCGTGAAGGAGCGTGTATGTGCGAAATGCACGAAGATCATCGATGACGGGCGATGGATACAGATGGAGGGCGGGAGCGTTTTGTGCGATAAGTGCTGGAAGAGTATGTATTTGCCGAAGGTGCGTGCTGCCGTTTGCCTTGTGCCGGGTTGTGAGACCGACGATGTTGTGGTGGGTGACAGTGCCGGAGATGCGGCTTGACCATCGAAAAGCAAGCGGTGTCGTCTTCGGATGGCCAGTTAAAGGGGAAGTACCACAGAGATTGCTTTAATTGCAGCCAGTGCCATGTGAGCGTGCTATCACTTCACCCGAAGCCAGTGTTCTGACTTTGCCATGTGCAGAAATCTTTCCCGGATAAGAGCTTCTACGTCTTTGACGGGAAGCCATATTGCGCATACCACTACCACGAAGCAAATAATTCCCTGTGCGCCGCGGCGACGTGCGGGCAGCCTATTGAGGGCCCGTGTGCCGTGTCGCACGCAGGACAGCGTTTCCATCCCGCGCACTTCCTGTGCGAGTACCCGCGCTGCGCGGAGCGGCTGGTGGAGTACTGGGAGGTGGACGGGCGCATGCTGTGCGAGCGGCACGCGCAGACGGCGGAGGAGGAGGAGGAGGAACTCGCGGACGAGTTCGCGGACATGGCGATTACGCGTGACAGCATCGCGGTGAAGCGTATAACGCGGTTCATCGACCTCGCAGGGCTCGGCGGCAGCGAGTTGCGCTGAACGACGGTGCCCCGCCCTGCACCATTAGTAACACAGACATTGGCATGAGCACCGACGGCGACGGACACACGCTCGGCGTCGCCCCCCTTATGGATTCTTCGATGACATCTCATCTCGGACGATGTACGCATTGTATCTCAAGACATCTCACACAGCTCGCTCGCATTCTACTACTGTTTCTCGTTCATGTCTCATTATTCTTTATTATGTGGACTAGGGTTGGGTTCGGTTTGCGCCATAGTTTTCGGCATGATTATTCCGTTTGTACTTACTCTTGTACACAGAGAACACTGCTGTCAATACCCTAATTGATACATACGAGCTAGATGGTTGGTCGTGTATGCCACGGTGCCTGCAGGGAAATGCTTTTCGCGCGACACTTCTACTTGCTCTCTACACGCGTCTGGTTCTGCACGATCCATCGGCGGATGAAGGTACTGCTCATCTTTGTGTTCTTCAGCATCTCGGCGTCCTTGTCGTCCACGCTGGCCTCTGTCGCCGAGATCACGTCGATCACGAACGTGTGCAGCGGCGGGAGCGACTTTTCCTGCCGCAGCCTATGGACTAGAGGGCAAACGACGTCAGACCGTGGTGTGACAGCAAAACAGGGCACCCACTGGACGCTGCGCCAGACAACGTCTCCTTGCTGACGATGAGGGCCTGGACGTCCGGGTCCCAGGCGGTCGGCCCGTACACGTCGCTGATGGGCACGATGTCGTAGTGCAGGCCGGGCTTGAAGCGCTCCAGGAACGCGCGCGTGCGTGCCGTGCGCAAGGCGACATTCTCCAGGACCTCCCTGTGCGCCTTCTTGCGCAGCAGCGCGTCGTCTGTGCGCACATTCAGCCTAAGCGCGCGCGCGCGGCACGGACAGGGGACAGGGGAGGCGCGCACCGGTGATGCCGACGATGAGCTTCTCGCGGGCCACCCACGCGCCCATGCTGAGGAGGATCTTGTGCCCGGCGTGCAGGTGGTCGAAGGTCCCGCCCAGCGCGGCGACGCGGAAGAGCGGGGGGAGCGGCAGTGCGCCGCTGGGAGGAGGAGGAGGAGGAGGAGGAGAGGGCGGGCGGGGCGAGACGTGCGGCCGTTTGCCTGGCTGCAGCACGATCGTGCCCGTGCGTCCTTGGAGCGACGCGGGGATGAGCGAGGATTCTGGGGCCTGCGCCGCTACTGTCGCATCGTCAGCCGGGCAGACGGGTATTGCGTGCATGCCGGAGCACCGGAACACTCACCGCAGTACACACGTTCAGCATCGCGCACCAGCTCCTCCGGGGACGGCTCCTGCGTGCCCTTGAGCAGGACGTCGATGTCCACGAGGACCCTGCCGAGCTCCTGCGCGACGCTCGTCGCCTGGACGTAGACGTAGGTCAGCAGTCTCTGGACCTCGTCGAAGTGCCCTGTATACGAGAACGCATTGTCGTCTCTCCGCGAGGGCCCACTCGGATCTGCTGTGCGTGCGCGGGCGGGCGTGGATTGCGCGTCGAACAGCGGCGAAAAGAGGACGATCCTGAGGTTGTCGGTGGTTTGGCGGGCGGCGGTAGATATGGCCGTCGCGAGATAAGTTGGGGGCTGGTGCAGGTCCCAGAGCTCCGCGATGAGGGCGGAGCGGCGCACTGGATGTAGAGCGGCTGCGTCTTCCGACATGGCGGAGGGGTGCTAGTCGTTGGGCGAGCTGTTTGCGGTACAGTGGCTTGCCGGTGAAGCGGACTGATACATGCTAAATTCAGGATACGAGCGCTGCGGTGAGAAGCTGGATTGCGCCATGCCGCGGATGCAAGGACGCCATGGGATTTATGACCCAGTTCAGGACTGCATAGCTCGGCTAGATGGCTTGCACTCTGAACCGCTGAAAAGCGCACGTAAGGATCCGGTCTGCGACAAATCAATGCTCCCTCTGTGATTCTCGTGGTCTCGCGTATATACTGGAGCACGTGAAAGTGGGCAGTGCCTAGCGACGAATTCTAGGTTACTTTGCATTATGGCAGAATCCAATGGGTGTTTCGAGAGGGAGCTTGCACCCGCGACGCGAGTTATGGAGATGGTCGTGCAGCATGGCAATAAACGGCGTGAGTGCAAGGATCGCACGTTCGCACCGAAGCGTGACAGAGCTGTGTGACCGGGGACCGATCACTTGTACATGTGACGATGCAATGTGCCTGCGACCGAGTGCAGCAGATCCTCCCGACGCCCTCTCATCCGCGACCACAGCGGCGAGCCCTCGCACTCCAGCAGCCCCGCGTTGTGTCCGCGCACTCTTCATCACACACTCACCATATACTAACGACATCACGACAAATTTAACGACCTCTTTACGATCTGATCACGACCAATGTATCCCATCTATCGCCTCGACACTCCTCCGCCCTCGTCCCGTTTCCGCCGCCCCTGGTCTCCAGACCCTCGCGACCCTCTGCCCCCCATCTCACGATCACCTGAAGCCGAGTACGACTCCTACGTTCCCGACAGCTTCCCCCGGCAGCGCGAGCCCTCCGACGTCTCTGTCGAGGCCCTCGATCTCGCCGACTACGCTGCGAATCTGCGCCGCGGCAACCCGTATGCACAGGCCGGCTTCAACTTCCACGCTTACGACTCGTACCCCCCCTCGCCTACCGCCCTGCGGCCCCTCGCGAGCCCCGACTCCGCCCGCCCGCCCTCGCTCCTCTCGCCCTCCGCGTCCAGCACGAGCTCCCCGTCCGAGGCGAGCTTCCGTGCGCCCGCGCGCCGCCCGTTCTCCCTCCCCTCTCTCCCGCGGCGCTCGCTCCAGAGTCACCCCTCCTTCGCGCAGGGGCTGCACGAGCCCGCGGTCCGCGTCGCAGGCGTCGACTCCGAGATCGACATCGCGCACTTCCCGCCGTTCTCCCGCGCGTGGTACGACGACGACAGGGCGCACAAGCCCTTCTCCCCGCCCGCCTCCGCGTACGAGCACGGCGCGGACTACCCCAAGCTGTCCCCCTTTGATCCCGCATACCCGACGCACGCACTCGATGTGGGCCCGTACACCCGCTCGCCGCCGCCGTCGTATCCCTCTCAGTCCTCTCGCGACCTCAATGTCGTCCCATGGGGCACCGCGGGCGCCGATGCAGACATGCCGGTAGATCCAGAGCTTAAGGAGGAGCGTATGCGCATGCTGGAGGCGGAGTTCGGCGGGAAGCAAAAGGCGCCGGAGGACGACGAGGAGAAGGTGGGCAGTGTGGATCCCAAGGGCAAGCTGATCACAGATGGACCGAAGAAGAGGATCGCTGTTCGGTGCATTGAGGTGCTGCTTGCTGCGACGTCCTCGGTGGCGTCCATCTACTCCGCTCTGGTACGTGCATTTGTCAAGCTATCTGTGCCATCATCATGTCTGCTGCTGTATACACGGGTGGTACACCCCAGATATTCTAACGTCAACTGCAGATCATCAAGCCATCCTCTTCACCCCCACCGGCAAACAAGCTCCCCGCGTACCTCCTCTACATCCTTTCCTTCCTAACTGTCCTTAGCACGATCTATCTATTCCTCATTTATCCTTGCTGCTGTGGGTCCCGACCACGCTCGCGCGACGCAGCCTTCGAGCAGGGCCCGGGCGGGCTCATGGTGCTCCCCGTACAGTCGCTCCCAGGTGGTGGGAAGAAGGGCAAAGGCGGCAAGGGGAAGAAGCACAAGGGCGGGGGCGGGGCCAGCGACGGTGTGCAGGTGAACCTCATTGTAGACCCGACGATGTTTGGTAGCGGACGCCAAGACGAGGACGAGTGGGAGGACGAGCAGGGGGAGGACGGGGAGACGGAGCTGGGGCCGCCCGGCTCGTATGCCCCGAGGAGGCGGCGGCCACGGCGGCGCGGGATCTTCGCGGGGCTGGCGCTGGAGGCGCAGTGGAAGCGTGCACGGAAACAGTTGAAGGTGGGGATGGTGTTCGACGTGGTTGCGTGGGTGCTGTGGGGCGCCGTGTTCGTGGTGGTGCTGATGGGGAAGCGGTGCCCGGTGGGCGGGTACAATGGCTGGTGAGTGTCAACGGTGTGTGCGTCGAGTGGTGCAGGGCGCGTGCTGATGTGCTGCAGGTGCGATGCGTACAACCTCGCGAGCGCGGCGGCGTGTCTGCTGTGTGTGTCGTTCGGGGTCAGCATATTCTTCGATATCAAGGACCTGCATGCGAGCAAGGCGTCGCCGAGGACACGGCCGTAGTTTGCCTGTGCTGTTGGCTGGACTGTTATTGCCGTTATCACTCAACCTGTCAGTCGGGCCAAACACACATAAATTTCGCGCCTCGCGTCGCTCTGAGCACCTCGAACTGAGAACACGCATATCTCTCGAAACTCTCATCGTATCGCCTTGATTCTTGCTGCGTTCGACTCTGCTCATCGTTCCGGAGGGCCTGGTATCCATAATGTCATGATCTGTCCATGCGTAGCTATTGTCAGCTCTGCCACCCCCTTCTGGACGCAGGATTGTTTTCGCCCGCGAATGCGAGCATCTGTTCGTGTCGGAGTGACTGTGTTTGGTCGAAGTGGATACTAGGGAGGGCCCGGTATGGGTTTAGTGTGTCCCCCAGTAAGACTATCTTCACTATATGCTATTGTCGCCATACTGCTAGCACTCCTCCATGCCATCGGTACAGGTTGCTCGGGATCTATTTTCCAGTATCCCCAACCCATGTAATATATCATATAAAGCCATGAGAGCTATCTTATGGTATGAACCTGTTCCCCTCATCTGACATTAGCATTCAGTCGCAAAGAGACTCCTGCGCCATCTAGTACGGCTTCTACTGCATATAATGGACTAAATGTTGTGCTGCCCTTCGGTTTTGTTGCCTTTCATAATTGCAACCAACCTGCATACAGCGCAAGAGAGGCTACATGAGATGCTGTGCATACAATGTCACATCAGCGCTCTGCCTGGCCCTGATACCACTTTGATAGCCATTAAATTGAGACAGACCGGCACATCTACATGCAATACATCACCCAATATGTGAAATCACTGGTATGTGTCTATTATGAGTATTGCCTATGTAAAATACAAGCGTAGAGCAACTTGATCGCGAAAAAGAGCTTGGCTCTGGTGTAAGACATACCAACAGTGAGCCAAGTACAAATGACTGTCTCTCCGGGAGAGCTGGACATGTGCTGGAGGTCTGGGGGTGCATTAAAATTGCTCTGAAGGTCAGGATTTTATAGATTGCATGCTAAGTATGCCTTTCAAGAGTGCGCGCACAGGGTGTTGACAGCGATGCATGGAGGGTTGCTAAACAGGTGACAGATGTCTTGTAAAGCTAGAAACACACCAGTAGTAGGCTATTAGACTGACTCACCAGGTGGGCGAAGAACACAAGGCTACAGGTAGACAACCATAGCTTGCGTGATGCTCGAGCGCAGAGAATAGACCAAGGAAAGACCTATGGGTTAAGGGACACACCAAAAATGATACCGGGCCCTCCCTAGTATCCACTTCGACCAAACACAGTCACTCCGACACGAACAGATGCTCGCATTCGCGGGCGAAAACAATCCTGCGTCCAGAAGGGGGTGGCAGAGCTGACAACAGCTACGCATGGACAGATCATGACATTATGGATACCAGGCCCTCCGGAACGATGAGCAGAGTCGAACGCAGCAAGAATCAAGGCGATACGATGAGTATTTCGAGAGATATCCGTGTTCTCAGTTCGAGGTGCTCAGAGCGACGCGAGGCACGAAATTTATGTGTGTTTGGCCTGACTGACAGGTTGAGTGATAACGGCAATATTTGTTGTTGCTCTGAACATAATGGATGTATGAGTATTCACTGCGCCGGCAAGCGTCGCGAGTGGATGTGTGTTACGGTTCTTTCATTTCGGACGCACTACTTCGGACCACGGAACCCTATCTCTATTTAGTTACCATATATGTCTTTTGTCTTCTCATGCCTATCTCGGACCTTACCCATGCTCGCTTCCTTGTAGATAGGTTCTCTCATGTAGTATATACTTACTCATGCGGTTTGTACAATATATAAGCAGGCTGAAGCTGAGGGCAATTCTCAGTCTTCAGTTGGCACTTTCAACGCTAAAACCTAGCTGTGTCAATGTGCCTCGTTTAGTAGCGCTTACCCATTCTGGTGTGTGAGAGTTATACGAGAGGAAACCGATCATGTCAAGATCTGTGCTGGCGCTGAGTCTGTCCGCCCGCCTCTCATCTCCTCCTCCTCCTCCTCCCTACGCTTGCCACTCCCCGTCGTGCTCATGCATTTCTTCTCCCCGGCATGCTCGCACTGACTCTCGCTCTTGCACTCATCCTCGTCCACGCCCCTCTTGCGATCACAGCCGCACCAAGCGCCCACGAACCGTCCTCGATCACCTTTACCCCGCATCATGAGTACCGACTCGCACCCGAAGCCTACAGCCCCGACGCCGGCGCACACCAACTCGCATTCCATGTCGCCGCTCCGGAGAACGAGGGTGGCCAGCTCACCACCACGTTCACCCTGAAGGCACGCCCGACGACCGTCCTCCGCCCGCGCTCGCAGACGGCGTTCCAGGACGCACGGCTGAGGGGGCTGCGCGGCGGGACGAGCGAGGAGGTCGAGTGGGACGAGATCGAGGTCATGGGCCCCTATATCGAGGACCTGCACACCCTCGACCAGCTCGCCCGTATGACGGGGAACGCATACGCGCTGCCCGGCCAGAAGAACTGGTACGACATTGACCCGATATGGAACGAGGTGAGCACCCCCCTTCGCTATAGCCACCCGTACTAGTACTGAAGCGCGCCCCAGAGCTTCCCGTTCGGCTGGGAGGACGCCGCGGACGGCTTCCGCGGGCACGTCTTCCTCGCACAGCACAACTCGACGGTCATCCTTGCGATCAAGGGCACGACGCTGCAGGGCCCGACGAGCAAGAAGGACAAGTTCAACGACAACCTCCTCTTCTCGTGCTGCTGCGCCCGCGTCGACTTCTCGTGGGTCTTCAGCACCGTGTGCGGGTGCTACGCCGGCCACGGGCGCTGCGACAGCAGCTGCCTCACCCGGGCGCTCGTGGAGGACAGTCTGTTCTACAATGTCGGCGTGGTGAGTGCTGCACCCCGTCCTGCCATGCGGGCGACCACCTGTGGCTGCCATGCGTCGCCCAGTAATCCCAATCGGACATCCGTCGGTGACGTCCGGGTGAGTGAAGCTGGACCACGCACGTCCGCTGTCCTGGTGTGGTAGCCCCGCATGGTCTCCGGGCTCTGTGCTGACCTCACGCTCCAGAACCTCATCAACAATCTGACCGCGCTCTACCCGACCTCCACGATCTGGCTCGTTGGGCACTCGCTCGGCGGCTCCCTCGCCTCGCTCCTCGGCGCCACGTTTGGCCTCCCCGCCGTAGCCTTCGAAGCCCCGGGCGAGCGGCTGGCCGCGCAGCGCCTCCACCTGCCCCTGCCCCCGCTCGCCCAGCCCTTCTACAACTACAACTACACCGCCTCTGGCTCTGGCTCTGCCCTGCACCCCGCGCCCGCCGCGCAGACGCGCTTCGGGCGCACGCCGGTGACGCATGTGTACCACACCGCGGACCCGATCCCGCAGGGCGCGTGCACGGGGCTCGGCTCGCTGTGCGCGCAGGCGGGCTTCGCGCTCGAGACGCGCTGCCACCTCGGGCGCGCGGTCGTGTTCGACACGGTCGGGAAGCTCGGCTGGCGCGTGGACGTGCAGACGCACACGATCAAGAGCGTCATCACGCGCGTGCTCGAGGCGCCGGTCGAGGGCGGGTGGGAGGTCGGCGAGGACGGCGTGCCGCGCGACGTGCCCGTGGCGAGGGAGGAGGCGGACTGTGTGGTGGGTGTCCGTGTGCCGGTGTCCCGTGTGCTTGCGGTCGTGCTGACCGCTGTTCGTTGCAGGATTGTTATAAATGGGAATTCGGCGACTTCAAGGACTCGGCGTGCGGTGTATGACCAGTGTAACATTCAAGAATCATGTACTCTTTAGAGGCTTAGAAGCCCGCTGTATATATCCACCCCGTGTACCATAGTGTAGTGCTACATCATCAATCAATGTATTCTGCTGCCCGTTCACCCGTTCACCCTCGAAACTCCTTCCCGCCAATCATACGCCCCTGCACGTACACCCGCCGGATATTCCTGTCGTCCCCGCAGAAGAGGAAACGCTCCAGGTGGCCGCGCAGCTCGTCCTCCTCGGTCTTCCACCGCGCGCCCTCGCGGCCAGGCGTGCCCATCCCCAGCGCGTCGTCGAGGTCCGCGCCCCACACGCCCGGGTTGCCCGCCCCGTCGCGCACGCTCACGACCAGCGCATCGAACGCCTTGCCCGGCGCGAGCGAGCCGATCCGTCCCTCGAGGTTGCACACCTCCGCGCCGCCGCGCGTCGCGAGATACAGCAGCGTCGCGACCCGCAGCTGCTGGCCGGCGAATCCCGTGTCCCCGTCGGCCGGGGGCGCCTGCATCGCGATGACCTTCGAGCATATGCTCGCGTCCTGCACCGCGCGCAGCATCGACGGCGAGAAGCCGCCCGACACGTCCGTGCCCAGCCCGACCTACGGGCGCCCTCATCAGCACGCGCAAGAAACGTAAAGGAGACGATAAACGGGAAACGGGAAACGGGAGACAGCAGGCAGAACAGAGCGGCGCGCCCCTCACCTTGATGCCCCGGTCGAGGAGCATGCCGACCCGCGCGCAGCCGCTGCGCAGGTTGAAGTTGCTCGTCGGGCAGTGCGCGACGCCGACGCGGCGCGCGGCCATGATCGCGACCTCGGGCTCCTCGAGGTGCACGCAGTGCGCGAGGACGGTGTTGGCGCGCAGCAGCCCGTACGCGTCGTACACGCCCGCGTACGTGCCGCGGCCGGCGCACCCGGGCGGGGGCGGCGCGGGCGGGGGCGGGAGGCTGGCGGGCGGGAAGAGGCGGCGCGTGGCGGCGATCTCGCCGGCGTTCTCGTCCATGTGCGTCTGGATCGCGAGCGCGGGGTCCGCGTGCGCGAGCGCGCCGAGGGCGGCGAGGAGCTGCGGCGTGCAGCCCATGGCGAAGCGGGGGGTGAGGATGGGGTGCACGAGCGGTTCGCGCGGGGAGGGCGCGGGGAGGGCGCGGATGTAGGCGATGATGGTGCGTGTATTGGCCATGGAGACCTCGACGGAGGGCTCGACGTAGTACGGCACGGAGTTGCTGTCCATGTTACATTTCTGTGGGGAGGGCGGAGGGTGAGCGGACGTGTGTCGCGGGAAGGAGGGCCGCCGTACCTACCCCGACAAATGCTCGCTGACCTGAGACAAGCGGCACAGTGAGCGTGTCAAGTAAGTGAGCTCGGCATGTGAGACTTACCACGAGAGTGCACGATATCTGCGAGAACCTTTGTGGACTCTAGGTGGTATGTGCTGTAATAGCAGCAGGTCGTGGTCTATAAGTGGGCATGCATTGTCAGATACGCGGCGCTGCGGTCGAGCGGTATACACACTCCGCAATCGACTATTCGCTGCACCACGGAGGGGTACGCTTTCTTTGCAAACTCGACGTCGGAAAAGCGGGCTTCCATAGGGAAGGTGACATTGGTCAGCCAGTCGAGCAACTCATACTGTTGTCCGCTATCTCAATGCAGACGTCAGTGTCCAGGCCGGTGCCCAAGCGATACAGGGTGCCAACCTGCCAACATTCGGCACCTGAGGAGCATGCTATTCCACCGTCACTGCGTTTAGCGTGCAGCCTCCCGCTCACAGAAGGCGGAAGACTCACCGCGTGCGTGTCGACAAAGCCCGGCATAAGAAACTCTCCCGTCTTCAGCTCGACAAGGTCCACCGCGCCTGCCTGCCCGTGCTTCGCGAGGATGTCCTGCAACGCACTAGCGGAGACATCCTCCTCGAGCCACTCGATGTCGCCGGTCACGCGTGATACGCTGAGCAAGGCATGCGGGGCAGCGAGGTAAGTGGTGAGCGAGGTGGGGGAGACGACGGCGCCGTAGAAGAGGGTAGACATTGGTATGTCACCGGGGAAATGAATGATATTGGCCGGGAAGTGCGGCTTGGCTGGTACAAGTACTCCTCTCCTCTCGTGACATCGACCGAGGTTTCACGACAAATGCCGTATATGGTATGTGATGCGATCGATCGAGATTCAAATTCGCGGTCTGAACGGGCGTCTCCGCCAGGTCGGCTCGGGAAACCGTGGTCATGCTGGTATGAGCTCGAACATCTGCACTCACGACGCTTGCATATGGCAATCTGGCACTATGCCAAACGCACTCCGTCAACGCTTAACAGCCATAGTGCGCTAAGTCGAAAGCATCCGAGCAACTGGAGTATCATGAGATCGCCGCGCAGCACAGCGGATCTCCGCGCACGAGCGAAATGAACGGCTCGCCGTACTGTATGTCTCGTTCAACCTTCCAACGCACACGTCGAGATAGCGGGCTTGTCCACAACGGCCTCCCGCTCCTCCGCGCAGGGCAGATCACCCCAACATGGAGACCGGGAGCGCGCACACTCAGCGGGCCGCACGCAGCATGCTGGGATGCTTCTCGCCCGCACTCACGCCATGTCAGTTTCGCCCAAGGACGGCCCCACATGCGGCCACGTCGGTGAGCCCAATCGCCCTGCATTTCAAAGGGCGCTCGTACGAAGCACTCGGCGGGTGCAATGAGAACGTACTTCCCCGCTTGATACGGGTTTCTGGCCGAAGGCAGGCAAGTCTTCCAGGTTCGAGTCACTGGAGGTGGTGGATGGCGATGTCGCGACTACCTCGGGCTCGTATATACGCGAAATGCGGTGAGCGCAGGAGTCAATCTGCTGTACCTTACTAGCAGTGCGCATCAGTAATCCAAATGGGGGATGTGTCATCTCCATTGGTGGAATATTCGGTCGTGTGTATGTACCTAGGTATCATTACTAGTGACATCAACTTTGACAGGGTACACTGACGAGCAGACGCCTTCTGATCTGGTGGCGTGCGGCGTCATGACTTTTGACAAAACCGTGGAGCACGCAAGGGTCAGTCGCACCAGGCAGTGCAAAGCGGACCGCAGTCACGCTAATGAGAGACCAGCGGGCACGGTGAAACCACTCCGGCTTGGACTGAAGCTGCGGCGCATCAAGCTTGGAATAAACTTGCGACCTTAGGTCGCTCGTAATATGCAATTTCCATGCGATGATGTTACACCATGGCGCCCGGACAAACGTGAAGCTGCAGTTCGCACGAACGCAGCGGTCTAATGACGGCTCCGCGTCGCGCATCATGTCGATGCTTACTCAATGTGACAGGTTGAATATACGCGGCGTGCCCATCTGGCTGTTGGGATCCCTGCGCGATAGGCATGCTCACAACAGAATGGAAGGCCAAGACGAGACTGCGCGGGCGCCTGCGCTGCCCGGCGATAAACGCGATGATGCACGGAAGGCGATTTACCACACCCTCGACGTGTATTTACGCGCCCTACGTAAAGTGGGCGTCGGTGCACGCCGTCTGATGTGCAGGGCGCAGAGAGAAGGCGAGAGACGCGTCGGTTCGCGCGGGGCAGGGTGCAGGACGCGTCTGTGGCTGGGGGTCCCATGGCCTCTCGCTGCACATGGCGATCAGGCATGACGTTGCGCGCATCAGCCGGTCGCCTTCCGGGAGCGAGACAAGGTCAGCGACGGTGCCGCGGGTGGCACTGCGTGCGAGAGCTAAATACATCCAGCGCGATAGAGGGGCTGGTTCGTTCCTGGTGCACCGCACCGTGGCTGGGCGTGACGCACCGGGCCGCGCGAGCAGTGGTTCGATGGCAGTAAGGCTTTTAATTTACACGCGGGGATGGGGGAGTCGTTATGGTACGGGACGAAGGAACAAGGGCGAGGGCAAGCAGGAAGAGGAGGGCGAGGATGTTGCGGAGAAGCACTCGGCGTGACTGAAATGGTCATACGGCGCGTCCCCATTGGCTATGGTTCGGCGATCGCGGGCGCTCAGAGTATAGAGAGTACAACATGTCTTGTGCTGAGGGAGATAATGCAATGAATATAGGATACATAGCAACGGCGATGGGGGCTGCAGCGGCGTAATATGCCTCGAGGCGGCGATGGCCCCAGAGTGCGCGTACCTGGGTGACGTCCGACGTCTGCGCAGGACCAGGGAGAGACTGAAGTGGGCATTCTACTCGCCGTCTGATGCAAGGAGAAGGCAGAAGGCGGCGTCGACGACAGTCTTACACTGAGGACCGTCGTGAAACGTCAGGCCGAGTAGGCGAATTTGACGAGGAAGGAGCCCAGACAGGGAATGTCCAGGGCGTGGCTGATGGGCGCCTCCCGCCCGTCACCCTTTCACATCCCAAGCTTCCTATAAATTCTTGTATATATTCGTGTTCTTCCC
This sequence comes from Postia placenta MAD-698-R-SB12, assembly GCF_002117355.1. NCBI lineage: Eukaryota > Fungi > Basidiomycota > Agaricomycetes > Polyporales > Adustoporiaceae > Rhodonia > Rhodonia placenta. Next base: position 2,437,963 of record NW_020169834.1, on the reverse strand, counting down.
CCGACACCCACGTCGTTCTTGTCGTCGTGGCCCGCGTCGTCGACCGATACCCGTCCGACACAGCGCCCGGCTTCCTCGTCGCCCCCTCCCCTCACGTCCCTCACGGTCTTGCATTAACGACACGATCTTGAACCCGTCTTCGCCATGCCTTCTCTCCGTCGAACCGTCTCGTCCCCACCCGCCCGACGTGGCCCTTACTCCTATCCGTCCTCACTTTCACAAGGCACGCCCGGCAGTGCAACCCGCCCCGGCGCCCACAACCCCCGCAGATCATCTGGCTCGGACGTGAACAATCGCCGCGTGCTCGCTGATATCGACTGGTGGATCGTTCAAGACGGCCAACGCGACGATCTTGACGCATACGACCAACGCGACGCGCCTGACGCTGCAGAGCGTGAAGGCGAGCCTGCGCCCGCTGTGGCTGGTGTTGCTGCCCCCACGCCATTAGTTGAACACGACCTAGACCATGTTCATCCTATGTGGCAGCTAGGCCCTCAAGTTGGTAGTGGCGCAGGCACTGTGGAAAACATATCGCTCCCGGCGCCGTCCCTCAGCGACATTGCGAGCGAGGTTGCATATGGATTCGGATCGCTTGAGGTTCGTACATCCATTTGCCTCCCTCTTCCTCCGCTATCTCCGCGACCACACGTCGCCGTTTATTCTTCCTGATGCTGACCACATTGTTACATCTACAGGCTCTCTCCCCGATCCCGCAATTTGTAGACTTGTCGATCACGCCAAGCACGCGTCACATACACTCGCCCGACGCGTCGTTCTCCGACTCCTCGCTCCAGAGCACGCCCTCCTCCGCACACTTCGCCCTTCTACCAGTATCTGCGCTCGCCTTTGACGACACGCGCTTTATGGATTTTGAGCCCTTCGCGCTCCCCGCGGGTCCTTCAGTCCGGCGATCTGCAACCGGAATGACGCGCTCTGCCAGCTACTCCTTCGTCGAAGACGAACTGTCGTACGCAGTCTCGCGGCGGCGTGAGGTAGAGCGCTTCGACGATGTGCCGAGCACACCGTGCCTGTCACCATTCTTTTCGCTCACACGTACCGACGTGGACGATCTGTTCTATTGATCAGGCGGCCCTGACGACGACGATCGCGATGATTTCTGTGGCCAAGTGATGTGATGTGGTGCGGTGACGAGGAAGCTTTGAAGAAAACGGCTGCTGCGCGTTGGAAGCGGGCAGCCGGGCGCGTATATGCGCATATGCTATCATCCTGTGTCTCTTGTCTAGTGTCCCCTGTTGACGACCGCCACGACGACCCACGCTTCCGACCTCGCCCAATCTTCGCTCGTGGCTATGAGCCTGTGTCTCATTTCTGGTATCCCCGACGCTGGCGACGCGCTCAAGGCGCATCTGATGAACTATTACACGTCCGTCCCTCTCGCCCTCATGGCTCGCTTCCAGTCTCCCTTTCCACGACACCGATCACACCGCGTGATCGCCACACAACGACTCAAGGTTTCCCCACGACGGGTGCAGGCAAGCTGCTGCACTCCGCCAACGCCAAAACGCCTAGCCTACGTTTTCCCGCGGACTATCGTCTCGTATTCGTGCCCTCTTGCCACCCTCTGTCTCCCTATCTGTCTCTCGAGTTCGCTGTCTCCGTCTCGTTTCTGGTCTCACAATATGCTTATCCCTCACTTGTCCTCTGCCATCGTTATCACCATCGTCTTTGATCTCCTTCATCTTCATCCTGCGTTCCAAGCATTCTTCGTTTTGCATTCACGATCGCCGCGTCTTGGATCGCCTCACTTCGGCCTAGATGGTCTTGGTTTCCCTTGAACTTCATTGGCTTTCACCGTCTTGCCCTTGCATATTTTCATTCCATTCGCACCCCTTGCATTAGTATCACGTTCACGCCTTATTTTGACGTTCACGCCCCTCACGATGTTAGCCCACTACGGCAGCGGTTCATGTGTCACGATTGCGTTGGGCGGTAGCCCCTCGCGGTGTTGTTGTGTTTGTCGCCTTTGTTGTTGTGCTCGCTGTTGCGTTAACCTTACACAAGAACCATCCCGTAGTGTCCCTCCCCCATCCCCTGTCCCTGCTCCTATTCCCTGTCGTCCGTGTAACAATTAGATATGCGCATCCCTTGTTCTCCCCGCCTGAAGTGCCCCACCGCTGCTCTCGCTTTTGCGCCGCCCTCGTCCGTGACGATCCACTCACGATTTGGCCATCGTCGCTCTTCCGCATACACGAATGGAAGAGGGGCATGGCTGTTACGATTATCACGTACGATACGATACATAACTGTACAACATGTATTACGTCTACGCGCGCGCAACGAGAGGTGTTCCTGGTCCGACAAACACGATGAAGAGTTCTTGAAGTGTGGGAAAGCACGGTGTGGATGCCAATCAAGTGGATCTCCAGCTGGAGAGGGCATGGACGGCCCTGCGCGATGGAACCAATACAGTACGGCGCCGATCATCCTCCTCTCCTGGGAGACACGAGCAGTGCGACATCACGCCTGCGACGCTGGCGGTTCACTGCCATCACCGCCTGCACTGCGGCCGCGTGCAGCCCACGCCCTGTCCAGCCCTGGGATACCTGGGTCCGCGCATCGGAGCAGAACATAGCGCCCATCTCGTTCTCGCCGCTCATCCGAGCCTAGCGCTGTAACGGACAAGCGGGAGACACACACATATACACAGGAGGACCACGGCGGGCGAATAATGGCTGCAGCCCACGGATGGCCCGTCCACCGCGGGCCAAGGCCCAGGGGCGTCTATCATCGATACATGCCCGCGACCATCTCGGGCCCGGTGACTTTGCTCCAGGGGGATGGGGCAGACGGGCCGTAGCGCGGTTCCACCTTGGGGCCTGCGTCACGGTATGGTGGGGGCGGTGGCGGTGGCGGTGGCTTGGGGGGCAACGCGTGGTGAAGAGGGGGATGTGACGAGGGCGGGCGGGCCTGGGGCGCTGGCTGTGGTGGGCCGCCGTGGCGGGTTTTCCAGTTGTTGCGGATGGAGGTAGAGCGCTCGAGGAGCTGTGAAAACGGGTGGTGAGCATGGAGCGCGTACGTGTGCAGACGGCGTACCATCTCCTTCTCGACGCCGTCGGCGATGCTTTTGATGATGTTGTCGACGACCGTCTTGTAGTTGCCGGCGGGCTTGTCGTCTCTGAAGCGCATCAGGCGCCAGTACTCGCGCTCGGCGTCCCAGTGCACTTCGACGATGCGGTCATCAAACTGCTCGCTCGAAGCCTTCATTCTGCGCACAAGATGCCGGCTCTTTGAGATAAACGCACGGGACCGGGTGACTCAGCGGCACTGACCTCTCCCATTCTTCGTCCTCGACGTACATCACATCAAAGAACTCGTATCGCTGCTTGCCCCTTTCGTCACCACAGTAAACGTGTAACTCAAATACGGGTTTGGCATGTAAGTCTGGAGCAGGGGAGTCTTTTGACACAGGTGGGAAGCGAAGCACCAGCTTGAAGTCTATGGAGTTCTCGGAAGGTGGTTTCCACTTCAGTCTATACGTCAAATGTAAGTGGGGTTACCTCCAGTCAGACAGGTAAATGACTGGCTTACATATTGTGGTCTGTTCCAGGTATATAGGGTGTCTCGGCGCAAGTATAAATGAGACCATCATTCCCATGCTGTAGGGCAGGAAGATCGATATTGAAGACGTCATCTACATGGTATGATAGTTGGACACGTTTCACTTGGATCCTGGATCCAAAGTTCAAGCTCTCTGGAACTTGGCATGACGTCGGGGAACTCACTGGAAGGGCTGCTGTGGTGCCATTTGGGGGTATTCCTGGAGCATCTTAGCATATGGCTGGTAAAACCACAGCTTCAACCGTCCATAGCGTTTATCCAGGGGTTTTGACATAACGTTCTGTTCATCGACGACCAAGCAATCAAATGCGAGGTAGCGCAGCGTCTCCTGAGAATACGACACATTGACTAAGTCTCGTGACAGACTCAGAGATGATGGAAGGACACACTTGCTGTGTGCGGGGGTCGACATCAACGACGAGCTCACCATCGACGATTGTGTTGCGCAGGGGCATTCGCGGATTCTCATGGTGGGGGAAGAACAGGCCGTTCACTTGCCGATAGCTATTGTGGCGGTCGATCTGCACACTATCCTCGGTCACCCGGACGATAGAGGTACTGGGCGCTGCTTACGATGTATACTGCTTGATCATTTGTATTCAGGTCTGTCTGCACGAAAAGCAAGACGCGGATGCCGTCTGACTTCTCACAAACCCAGTAGCTACACCAGGATCGTCATTCAGGTGCTTTCATTGGAAGTGAATATGAACGCGACGCACTCTTTTTTGTCTAGCTTTTCCAGGTCCGAGGAAGCAAAACTAACAGGTTGACTTCCTGGAAAGCTGAGGAGACGTCTGAGTTGCCTCAGCTGTGGCGCGTGCTGGATATGCCTTACCGTTCGTTCTCCACCTGACACAGATGAGCCACAGTGCGTCGGAGCCACTGCTCCTGCTCGGACCTGTGTGGTACAGGAGTACCTGGGAGATCTGGTATTCGCGACATCGGGGTGCAGAGTGAGGCAAGCAATATTCGTGTTGAAGACAAATACTAGTACAAGGAGGATGTCGCGCGCCAAAGAAACGCGTCGAACTCGATCTCATATCTCAAAACGGTAAATACGCGTGACGCATTGCATTGCGCGTCGCGACGTAGTTGCTCCAGGTATCCTAGTCTCGGCCACTTTGTAAGAGGGTCTACCGTGCACTCGACGTAGCTTCGGCGACCATGCGATCATTTTGTTGCATTATATGAGGTATGCGCATACGACATAGAAGAGTACTAATCGTGTCAGACCATCTAAGAGCAACTCCGAGCTCCCAAAGTCGTGACATTGTCTCAATATCAATACAACAGCGAGTAGAGGACTCGCGGTGAAAGCGAGCTAAAGGACATCAAAATGTAGAAAAGGCATGGATACTGTGGACTCAGCGGTCCTCCGCCCATTCCTGTGAAAGAAATGTCAGATTGGTTGAGGCGCTCCATGTCACATCGGAGTAGATGACTCACGTTCTCCTTCTTGATCTGGGCCTGAGCACGCAACGATATCAACATCAGCTCCATAGGGAACGCTGCGCAGGAACGTACCTCCTCCTCAGGGGTGAAGTCATTGACGATGTTGAACAGCTTGCGGATCTCCTCAGGAGTCTTACCCTTAATCATGTTTGCCACTGTCTTGCAGCCGACATCGCTGTGTCGCAATCAGAACATGTCGAGAATGCAATCGACACGATGCACACTCACAGGAGGGGCTTAATGTCCAAGTAGTTTGCCGCGAGGATGATCTCAAATAGCATCTCCTGGTCAACTGTGATGAACTTCTGGTCCCACTCGCTGATATCAGTGGTCCGCTTCCGAGTCTCCTCCTGGCTCTGCTCCGACTCCGCCGTGGGTAGGGGCTCTCCCCTATGATGCTCACAGTACTCGAGGACCTAGATCGATGAGGAAGGGGATGATGAATGATCAGCCCTATCTCTTGAGAAGTCGTTGCGGACGACATTACATGCCTTTTTAAGGACACTCGAGGAGACATTGGGCAAAGGAATTGGCTGGTCGCTCTCACCAACATCTAGTTAGATAGGTCAATATCGCGTAGTGTGGCGATAATGGCGCAGTACCCTCGAGCATGTTCTTGATGAGGACGCTGCGCTCTGCAACCTCCTTGTCGACGATAAACTGCTCATTGTCGGAGGTGACGAGGAGAACCATGATGTCGTGTATGCGAATGTGTGGGAGGGGCTTAGATCAACAACTGCGATGAGAGTGTGCGGTACAACTGTAAGCGTCTCCCTTGCCTTCTTTTGAGGCAAGCGCACTGCTTATGTAAGCAGTTCACCACTCCTGTGGCGGCTTGAAACAAAGCTTGAACAAAGCACTCGTGTTCGAGGTCCAAGCTTACGCCTAATTCTCATCCACGTTACTATGTCGCTTGGACCTTTGTGGCGATGTTTCAAGACCAATCAGAGTCCTTTTAAGACTGGTGGTGTGTGCTGTTTTGTCCGTTTTGTGGCATCCTATTCTTACATGATGCATGCCACACAGGCCCAGGGTCCGTCCGTACCGCGACAAAGCGTGCAGGAGGTACCGTCTCGAACCATGGCGGCTCTCCAGGAAAGCGGTTAGGCGTCAAGAAATTCTCAGGTCCGTCTTCTTGATGCCATCGTGCCCGCTGTGCGTGGAGGAGAAGGCTGATAACCATCGTCCCTGCGGCAGATGAGTATGTTGTGCCCGGCAATATCCTGGTGCGCCAGCGGGGCACGCAGTTTCACCCTGGCCAGCACGTAAGTGCCGTGCTTCGCAACCAGATCTGGCCGAGGTGACTCACCGCGTTTCCCCTTTGCGAATAGGTGGGAATGGGACGTGACCACACGCTCTTCGCGCTAGTTCCGGGGTACGTTCGCTTCTACAAGGTGCCTCGCCTGCGCGGCGACCGTAAGTATATTGGCATCGCGCTGAAGAAGGGCGAAAAGCTCCCGCGGGACGAGACCTCCGAGGGTCGTAGTCGCTACTTCGGCTTTGTAAACCTGCAAGCGTCCTCCGACCAAGAACAGACAGCTTGACTCATACCCGGGGCATACCTCTCCTACTTCGCGCATGTCACCGGCTAGATGTCCTTGTTACACTATGTCACATAATATACAGCTAGGCGAAGCACTATGAACTACAGCAATACACAGGTAAGAATGATACATGTGAGCTTGATCCAATACTGGTATATATGATGTCCTCCCCGCGGCGACTGACTCGAATGAGCCAGCACCCGCGAGCTTACCACTTCTCGTCAGGGAAATCGAGCAGCTCTACTGTTGGTGGCTCCAAATCAACGTTATCGACGACTCTCCGCAACGTCGGCAAGTCCGTGTCTTCAACATCCTCGAGATCTTCGTAGTATGGCTGGCGCATGGACACACGCTTGAGTGGATGCCCAGCCTCCAGACGCTCTTTCGCCATCAGGTAGCAATGCAGGGACGACCATGTTTTGTCGTTCATCATTGACAGGGTCTCCAAGCGAGGACATAGCGGTCCTCCGGTGCTGGCATCGCGCTCTGTCGCGAGCGCGGCAAGCATCGACCGACAGAACCCCGCGTCCGTAGGTGAGTGCACGTGGACATGCAATGTCCGCAACAGCGGCATCCGGTGGAACGCGTGCGCCCACCGTCGCTTTGTGAGGCCTATATATACGCCTTGGTGATAGCACTCGGAGATCGCAAACTCCTCGAGCGTCGAGAGATCGAGGGTGTTGACTACGGTCTGCAGGAACTGCCCTGCGATCGATTGCATCTCGCCCATATCGCTGTCGTGCGGGATCGTCACGGTGAACTCGAACAGGTTACCGTTGCTGTTCCCCTGAACGGTGACGTAGTCGTTCCCACAACTGTACTCGACGTGCAGGCGAGTGATGTTCTGGAGAAGCCGCAACTCCTGGAGGTTGTCGGGAACGCCGAAGCGGAAATTTGAGTCTGCGCCCTTCTCCAACAAGACGTATAATCGCATCGCGCAATCGGGCATGATGAGGTGGCTGAGGAGTGTTGAAATCATGTTTGCTGAGCTGCGACCAATGTCTAGTAGTCGCAAGTGATCGAGGGACACGGGGGACAGCTCCTCCTTCTCTTCAGTAGAGGACGCCACAATGGTCGTCTTCGCGATCCTCAAGACCTCCAAGTGCGGACACTGCTCGAGGATACCAAGCAAGCGGGACAGCTGCATTGTGATGGGTTTGCTTTTCTTGCCCTTGAGTAAGAGATGCGTAAGGTGCGAGTATGTGACACTTCCTATCCCCGGTATTGCATAGCGCAACTTGAGCTTCTTGAGTGACGGTGTCTTTCCACCAAAGAAGTCAGGCAGTGGAAAACAATCTTCGTCCATGCGAACTTTGTAAACTTGGAGAGTATGTAGGGCCGGCATCGGGGCTTCCAACAGCGGCGCGAGTAGCGCGCGCATATCGGCGCTTTGAAAAGTTGACGGGAAAAAGAGATGCTGTATTCGCGTAGCGTGCGGCAGCACAGCGCCGATGACCCGAGACGCTGCTTCTGCGCTTGCATCCACGCAAACTTCGAGGGCGATGGGGGCGTCCGCCGATCGCTCGAGGCAAGTGAGCGCAGCGTTGGGCCAGCGGGTACTAATGCGTGTCCAGAGGAGGGGGCAGCTTAGGACGACCGTCCGCCATTGATAGCATACGTGCGACATTGTCACCCAGGGATTTGAGCCATAGCCAAACGAGCAGAGTGTCGTTGAGTCGTCCTGCTCGACGAGGTTCGCAAAGACGAGTAACATAACGTCGGTTGTTAGTCGGTGCACGGGCCGTAGTGAGTTCCGATATCGCATGAGCATGGCGATCGAGGAATCCAGGTCCCCCAGCTGTTGCCGAGCGTCCGTCAACGACTATGTCGCGATGCATAGCCTGGGAGCGGCCTACCTTCTCTACTACGCCGTAGGGGTCCTCGCATCTGAGCCATTGACTTAGCCGTTAGCGATCACCACGCTGTTTGCATGTACATACCTTGGACCGTCCCATTCGGGTAGATCCCAGCTATCAGGATGCAGCAGGTGGGGTAGGGATAGTCTGGTCGGACCACCTGCGGGGGACGACATGGCTGTTCTGCGCGTGAGACGTGGACGAGTCTGGCGAGCCATGGAAGCGCACCTATATAGCAAGCTGCTGCTTTAGCCAGATGTATCTGAGCGCCGGAGTCTGTATACCCAAGTCATACTCGGATCCTCCGAGCAGAGTCCCCTTTTACGTGCTGGGGGCGGGCGAGCGCGCTTTGTGGTCCGTGGATCTCGGCGGCAATCCGAGGCTCGGCTACGGCTTAAATGCGATGAGTTCCTTTTGAGCCCCGCAGTCACAGCCATACAGCTTAGCACGCACAGGAACATGGCCCTGTCGCTTCCGTTGGCGAGTTGACGTCGGCGTTGATCACAACCGTCAGCGGAGGCGCGTGCTGGTCGTCGAGAACTGTGGCTGTAGTCGGGCAGACTGATATTAATGTTGGCAGCTGTGGTCCGTGAATAGCTCTGTCCCGGAGACTCTCACAACATGTTGCCCGTGTTACCGTTGCGCCCCAGGCCTAGGTCGCTTCTCTTCTCACAATCCAACCTTGTTTTGAACGAGCCAGAGTGCAGCAATGTCGTCGGATTACCAGCTTTCCATTAAGCCACTGAAGCTCTCTGGTACGGCATGCGCACGTATCTTGTTAGTTGTACAGGCCGCCCTGACCCTCGCTACGCTTAGAGTTACCCTCCGAGGATGCCATCATTACCTTGGCGGAGACCCTGCTCGACTCAACGACCTCATGGAAGTCGGGAAAGACATACTACAAGGTCGTGAAGACATGCTCCCGCCCCAAGGGCCCGCAGGACGGTGCACCTTGGCACTGCAGAGTCAGCGAGCACGCGCCCGCAGATGCGACCTTTGACGAGTTCTGGGGCAAGCTGGGTGTTGACAAGGCAGAGAATGAGATGAAGTATGTTTGTCTGCCCATGCATGGTCGTCCTCTAACGTTGCACCGCAAGGTTCATCGCAGACATCAAGAAAGTGAAGCAGATCAAGCAGATCTCACCGACGCAAGCTGTCTGGTCTCTGTATTACACCTTTACGCCCCCAGTCTCGCCGCGGGTCTTCACAGTCCTACAGACGACTTACCTCGACGCAACTACACCTAAGACAGGGTAGGCTCATGTTTACGCGCTGTTTCCCTCTCTCCTGCTGACTTTAATAATGCGAACATAGAATCATTGTGTCAATTCCCATTGATTTATCCGACGAGCCTGAGCTGGTCAAGCTGGAGGAGAAGGGCGTGAAGGGCCGATATGTTAGCGTCGAGCGGCTGCAGGAGCTCGAGAACGGTAATGTCGAATGGCGCATGGCCACCTCCAGCACGCCTGGCGGCAAGATTCCGTCCTTCATCGCCGAGTCCACCATGGACAGCGCAATATCTCAGGTACGCTCCCCTCTTACTGTTCCCTGCACTAGTATACCAAAGTTTAGCGGATTGGCTGAACCTGATGCTGCGTAGGACGTCACGCATTTCCTGCACTGGTTCCACAGCGTTCGTCCCAAACCTGAAGAAGCCCAGCAGGATGCTGCTGCTTGAGTTTGCTTTGTCCAAGCAGGATTATAAGGTGGCTTCCTCCCATGTTGTGATATTAGGTCAATGTATGATACCCCAATGGACGCCGTCCAACCTTTCCTTGTGATCAGCGAGTTGAGCTCAGGATAATCTGCAGCGAACAGAGGAGTAGACATCACAACAAAAGGTAGCCTTTCTTGCCACACTCTTGACTGGACGCTGCCATCACAGGAGCTGACCACCGAATTCAGCTGGATAAACCTTCCTGTGTGTGGTATGGCCGTGTTTACACGCAATTAGCGTGCAAGCGAGATAGTGAGGCAAGACTGGATTCAAGAACGTCGTAAGGCTCTGATACAAATACATGTTCCATACAGCAGTCGGAGAAAGCCCGGTAGTCACTGGTGAGTGGAAGAATAACGTTATCTACAGCCGACCGTCTTGACAAGGCTAACCACGCTTCGCCAGGACTTCCACCAACGTTTTACCGAATTCGGTGCACATCCCTCGGCATCGCTGTGGTGGCTATGGTCTGAGCGACTCCCGAACGGCTGCAAGGAGCTCAGTATTGTATCTATGCCGCTCCTCAAAACATGTGCGGAGCCAAATTAACGGCTGACGACGCTGGTGTAGCCGTAGATCCGTTATATGTGATTTTGCGAGCTCCCTCGTGAGCGGGCCCACTCAGAGGACTGAGTCACGGTTTTAAGCCTGAGGTAACAGTAAAGTCACGTCCAGCGAAACGATCGCCATCCCAGGTCTTTCACTACCCACTATGTCATGATGTTGTTCGTCCCCAGCGTCAACAGAGGCAGGTCGATAGATGCTAGTTAACCATTCGCAAGCAGTACTTGTACCAGCAGTTCCCGTGGTCGAAGTTTATATTTATTACATATAGGATGGGCCGCAATCTCCCACCACATTGTTACACAGGGCCAAAGCTAAGCAAGCTCCAGATACCGTTCCACTGAAAACGTGTATATGCAGACATTAGCATATGTGTGGAACAAGAAATCAAAGACTGACCCTCCCAGTTCGTCACTGCTTCGTTCCACAGTCTCACCTCATGCTGGCGTGTGCCGCCAAAATGCTCCACAAAGTCTTCCCCGAATACGCTCTCTTCGCGTGCGATGCTGTTGGGGCGCATCATGCGCGCCGTGGCAGACTCGAGAGATTGCGGGAGCATCCGCACCTGTGTGGACGTCCCGCCCGGGCAGCATCAGCGTCAGCTTCGCGTGAAGGACCGCGTCCATATGCGCACCTTCCCATCCTGCTTGTCCTCCAGCGTTAACTGGCCGACAGGTGGGCCCGGGAGTTTGAGTTTCTTCTCAATGCCACGGAAGCCTAGCGCGAACACGGCGCTAAGGGCAAAGTAGGGGTTCATGTCCGCGCCCGGCACGCGGACCTCCAGGCGTGTTGCGGCGGGCGGCACCGAGGGTGGCGAGATGATGCGCACAGAGGCTGCGCGGGAGTCGTATCCGTACGTGACGGCGTTCGGCGCCCAGAAGGCCTCGCCACCCACAAGCCGCTTGTACCCGTTAATGGTGGGCACGAGCTAATCGATTTGACATGAGCGACAGTTAGGGAAGAGTTAATGACCCTACCATCGGCATGACTGAAGCGGGCGGGGCAGTTGATCAACATCTCCGCAGAGGGCGTTTTAAGTCACCTACCGTCCGGCAATCCGTCAAGGACACCCGCCAAGAACCATTCACCCTCTTGGCTGAGGAACTTCGTGTCCGGATATGCAGCGTCCGCCCGACCTGTCCGCAGTTCTGAGTCTGGCACGGCGAATATACTCTTGCCGTTCTCATCCCTCAGGGAAACATGGATATGGCTGGATACTTGGTTTTGAGTCGCGAATTGATACGCCTGAATGGAGACGCTTACCCACTGCATCCAGGCAGCTGCAAGAAGAGTGTGAGCGAGCTGTATGATAAATTATGACGAGTGCGTACATTGCCCCACGGTTTCGCCATAAAGCTGGGAACAACGCCGTGCTTCATGCCGATGCTCTTGGCGAGGTATTTGAACAAGATCGCGTTATCTGCCATGCGCGAGGCTGTCGTGTAAGCCAGGGCGGTTTCGTACACACCGGGTCCCGTCTCGGTGTCTGGGAGAGGTTAACAAACAAATTCCTGATAGATATCACATTAACGCACGATGGCCCTCAAGCGGTACCCCGAATTTAAAACTTTCGTCGAATAGATCATGGAAATAATCATTATTGAGCTGTGTTCGCAGCAGAGAGTATCCATGCACTGCGTGTGCCAATAATGAGCAGAATGAGTGACTTCACATGCAGACTTACTGCCAGAGGTCAGTGGTTGCAGATTAGTGAATTTCTTCGCTGCTAGGCTATCGGGCGTTTCTGAGGATGTTTGATCATAAGGGCACGCTTATAGAAAAGGGGCTGATGAGGACTACCTTTGAATTGGAAGTACTATTGGCGGCATTAGTGTCAGTTATTGAGAAATTAAAGCGTAATCCTACTTCGTATTCACAACCGGCATAACATTGCCAGCCCTTTGATCCAGCTCGTTCGACAACCTGTTTCATGACCCCGCGAGGATCCGCACAGATTGGCTCCTTGGTGTCTGGGTCGAGGAAGGAGACAAGGAAGAAGGGCACATTATGCTCCCATGGAATGCGGCGGTACGTGGAGAGATCAATTATTGCCAAAAGGTCGCGGTAGCCATTAGCCCTATTTGAGATGAGAAGCTCGCGAGAATAGACGGTATCATGAATGTCCCAGCCGCTGAGTATAAACGGTCAATGGAGTGATCTTTCGGGAGAGTTTCAGGATCACCGACAAAATCACGCTGCAGAATCCGAAGCCGTCTGAGGAGGCTGCGCTGAGGAACTTGTCCTTCGACTGCGCGGTCAAGGTGAGATAGGAGTTTCACGCGTGATTTATATATACTCACCATGAACTTTCCTCTGAGGACACCATCCACTTTGCATTATATTTGTAGATCAGGCTACAGTGCCGGTGAACGAGACCTAACGTTGCTCACCGTCAATCCCTGAGCAGACTCATTGAGAATTTAGGCAATATGTTGGACCATGGGACATACCTGCGACCTTTACCTTGTGATCATCTTCCAAGAGTACCGTGAGCTCTTCAATGGACGTCGGAGCTCGTGGTGTAGGAGACATGACCGCGTCTTCTTGAGCTATCTCAGCTCAACGATGATCAGAAGCGCTCGACTCGAGATCCCCTATGTCATGTTTGCCATATATGGCAGGCCTCCATCCGACATGATGCCGCGACGGTCCTCTTTCGTTCGTTATGTCTGTCCAGTGCACCATTAACACGCCGCATGCAGTATCTGCAGTGACTTTTTCGTCGTCTGGATCTTTGTGGGTGGGCTCAGGTGAGAAAAGACGTCATATCTGGGACAACGGCGGTCTCACCAAAAACACAGACGATGGAACTCTGCGTCTGTACGAACTACCGGCCCCGAAGGTCGTGCGCGCCATCAAGTCATTAGGCTCTGAGATTGCATCAATAGCTACACTCAGGTCCAAAGATCCCCAAGCTGGTGGCTTATGGATCGCGAGCGGCTGCCGGGTACGTCGAGAGCTGATGGTCCTTTGACGGCTGTTAAAGGCCAACGCAGGCGTTCTCTTTCCCTGCTCACTCGGATAAAATGATTTCAACTGATGCAGACGCACGCACCACTGTCCAACTTGGAGAGGACGATGAGGATGCCTTGAACGAGGTGGGTCTCGAGTATACACCCGTCCCTTACGGGCGCTAACACCGTTTGCATAGCCAGCTTAGTATCAGTGAAAATGGTCGATATTTAGCCTTCAGTACAGATGGAGGATCCGCTGGTGTTGTCGAATTCTCCACTCAGGCGGTTACTCGCATGAAGACCCGTCACAGCAGCGTTCGTAAACCGTCTGCAAGATATGCACGCGCTGACATGCAAAGCAGATCTGCGGTGCCGTCAAATTCATCCCGGATCGCCCCAGTGAACTCGTCAGCGCTGGTTACGACTCGGCATTGCTGCACCACGACTTCCCGCAAGGAACGCTGTTATCGCGTTTTGACATAAGCATGTCATTTTTTAGTGAATGGTTTCGATTATTGACATCATGCTCACTAGCTTCCGCGCCACCTTCGTCGGGGGTGTCTCTGTCCCCTCCATTTGTCCTCTCTACAGCCGTCAGTTCGACGGGTCTCGTTGCAGCGTCCACCGCTGACGGCCGCGTCTGGATCGGAGCCGGCGGTGAGAAGCGCCCCTCACCTGTATCCGGTGCCAAACAGAAGCGGTCCCGGAAATGGGACGGACTGCAGGAAAACGAGGGTCTGTGGCTACAAGTAGCCGAAGGTCCAGTTGTTGCAGTGTACGTTGGCGTCGTTCATGCCCGCAGTGACATCCTCATTGATGATGCATTGTAGGGTTTTTCGCGGCACGGAAACTTTGATCACTTGCACGCTCCTGGGCAAGCTTGCCCGATACACGATCTCGCATAACGCTGAAGGCGCTCTACAAGCGGAGCCAAACTGGACTGGAGAGACAAACCATCTAGCAAAAGTGAATGCGGTTGCTCTCAATGATCCATTCTTGTGCGTTGCTGGACTGGATAGCGCCGGAAAAGGTATCATCGAGGTGTGGGGTTTGGATGAGTGAAGAGAGGGGGATGTATTAGACAATGTACGCTAAGCCAATGGAACGACGCAGCCATTTTTGCATACGTGACAACAGGACAAGGACAAGGACTTATACCTAGTCTTGTGATTTGACAGATGTCTGTGAATCGACAGTCTCTGAAGCTATCTTCTCTTTTTCCTGTGCTCGTTCCTGCTCCAACTCCTCAATGCGCCGCAGCGCATAATCTCGTTTAAATTTCAGCTTCTCTAAGAACTCCTCGTCAGTGACTTGGTGGAAGCCCATTGTCACGAGCATCCGTTCTATGAAAGATTTTCGTGGCTCGATGGGTGCTGAGGGCAGGGGAACAGGCTGTGACATTGGAAGAGCGGCCTCTGCGTCTTGCTGTTTTCTCGTCTCCTGCAGTGTCCGTGAGACATATTTGATCCGCGCGATGTCGAGCTCGTTGTATGCAAGCTGTATGAGTGTACAGGCGAGGCCTGCAGTTGTTACCCCCGGCACAATGCCTGCCGGGCCTCCTGCGCATGGTCAAATCGTGAGTTGAGAAACAAAAACAATAATCGTGCACATACGTTTCCATGCATTGAGGATAGCACCGGTGAAGGCACCGCTGATTGCGGTATCTGGGACCTTGTTCATGCGCATGTCCCACCAGGTGAGCTTCTCTCCCGACCGTCCACCCGCTCTCCGACTGGCCTGGAGCTCACGTATTCGCCGCGAGTACTCCGTGTTTGCCAACGCATGCAGAAGCACGGGGCTGGCGATGTACTCGCGAAAACCTGGCGGCAATCGTTCTGTCAACTCTGAATCGGCGTGGACGTTGTGTGCGGCACGCACTGAAGAACGTCGCGCCTGCTACGCCCCCATTGAGGGCCGCAGAGGTAATGAGGGGGCCGATCTGAGTAGAGCCCTTAACCAAGCCGTACGCGCCAGCAAGAACTCCTGTGGTGGCGGCTGGCAGCACCTTGTGTGTGAGCAGCGTTTATGGTTGTTAGTTGGCGGAAGACGAACTCGCATGTAAGGAGCGTATTCCGGCCAACCACGAAAGGCGTCGTTGGGTCCATCACAAGGGGTACAGCGCCGAGGTAAGCTGCGAGGCTAACGACGGTGAGTGGGGGTCAGAGACGGTACGTTGGAAGCGCTCATGAACGAGTCGCAAACTCAGCCCGCGGGCCTGAACTGGCGCCGGCTATATACATATATATATGCGGTTGCTGTCCTTGTATGCAATGTGGCTCAAATAAACGCCACACAAAATTCACAAGTAATCATGGAACGTGATGTATATTGCAGGCACTCGGTGTAAAGTTAATCGCAGTGGGTCCGTACACTTTACGGCTCGGAAGATGTACACAGCAGGTCAACAGTGAACACGGGTTAGAAGATCTCTTCATCCTACGAGCTCCAAAATGTCCGTAACATAATGTAGGCGATACAAGTGTGATGATCAGGGGTATCGCGACGGAAGATGCTGGATCCCGTCATTTAAGCATCTGTCCAATGTGGAGTTGTTATGGTCTAGCTTCATGACTGAAAAATGTATCGCAACATGGCCTGACCTGTTCTGTGAATGGTGCCCAACAATCTGCCGACTGCTGAGCCACGCCAAAGGATGCTTGAACGCTGATCTTGCGTCGGTCACATAGATGTAGGAGCAGACCACCATGCCGAATGCAGCTATACTCCCAATGTTCATTGTACGTTCGGACGAAAGATGTGAAGGAACTTCGGAGAGGAAGCTGAAATCGAATGAGGCGAAGCGACACGAAAGACTTGTCCTCGCTGAGAATCGAATGGAGCGACCGCAAGGCCATAGGTAGCATGCAAGTCCGAAGTGAACTTTCTTCGATGAGAGTCAGGGATATGATTGATGAGTAGGCCTCCGATACGCGCAGCATGCCGACTGCAGCGCAGGGAATTGTCCAGTGCGCGATCCTCGGGCAATTCTCGAGGACATAAGAAACTTGCAGTGTGCTGGACGTCACAAGATAGCGTAATTGCTCTCCGTACCGAGCCAGAAGACACTGAGGGGCCTTGTCCGAGTCTTGGATCGGGTCTTCGAGGATGCATGTCTGCAAGGATGGCATGGCGACTTCTGCGAAGCAATTTTCTGCGGCTTCCGAGAGGATAAGCATGTGGAGACGAGGAAACGCAAGTGAGCTGGTTTGAACTCTTTTCTTAGTGAGCCTCCTATCTGAAGGGCGGAGCCAGAGGACTTCGAGTGAATCCTCCAAGGTAGGTGCCAGTTTGCGAACAAATGAGGGGATGTAACCAGACTCGAATCTTCGCAGCTTTGATCCTTTAAGGCCGTGACAAATGGCGTCTGGAAAGGTTGACATATCCCAAAGATAAACATCAGGGCTGCAGAATGCCGTGGAGAACACAGAGAGACGAGGGCAACTTTTAAGTATCTTGATGAGAGCCCAGCTATGTAGCCTCGTCCAAGCATGAGCGCCTTCCAAAGCGAGTTCCAAACGGATCACATGTCTCCCAGGTTGTGGTGCATAAGGATACGTCGTCGCATAGTGGCGCAGAGCATCCGCAAGACGAATGGCTTGTTCGCCGTCCTTCACCCGGATATATGCGAAAACAAACTCGGTCGCCAGCATATTCCACCTCTTGCAGACGATGCAGAGAGCGAGTGCTATATCCATTGCTTCCCTATGGCGATTGGCAAGGCAGATCCCATCCTTGTCTCTTGTAAAGCATGCGATCGCGTGTCCGTCGTCACAATCCAGAGCTCCTGGGACAAAGGTCGCGTGTTTGAAGATATCAAGCCAGAGCTCATTTGGGACAGACGATGTCGGGACTGACATACCCGAGACTGAGATGTGTGAGCGCGAAGAAATATTCAAGTAGATGGATAGCAGAAAGTTGTTCAACATTCGAGATTCAACACGATGGTCACCAGAGGTGGCAAGATCGCGATCTGACATCGGGCGTCTACGGACCCTGGTCAGGATGAGATTCCCTTGCCTCCTTCAGGAGGATGTATGCGAAGGGTGGTAATAATATACAATAATACATCACAACGTATCCCTGACGAAGCTCAACGTTCCTAATGATGAAGCGAGAAGTTCTAACAATTTCTCGCTTTCTTTTCGCTGGGCATCTTGTAGCATCTCCAGTTCCTCCTGCAACTCGGGATTTGCTGTCAAGACGTCGCCATGCATGCGGAGAAAGACGTTTTGGAACGACTGCACTGCCTCAAAGTCTCGATGCGACCTGAGTCGACGATTGAGAGCCGTAAGAAACGTGCGAAGAGCATCGAGTGTGACTAGAGAGCGAAGCTCCAGATCGATGGCCGCTGGCGATAGTGATTTTGCATAGGTGAAAAATTCTTCGTCTGTATCCGAGCAGAGCTTCAGTGAACGCACAGTCTGATCTCAAATATGCATACTTACAATCACCGTGAGGGTCTTCCGCAGCTAGCATCTTATAGAACGTGCTATCGGATGACGCTGAAGCCTTCTGCAAACGTTTTGTCTGCTTTTTTGTCTTCTCGCTTTCATTCTGCTCGATAGCGAACCTTGGCTCAACGCCAGGCAAAGTGGGGAGGAAGAAGGGTGCCTTCTCTGGCTCCTTGGGAGGCTCTTTTGGCTTGTTTCGTTGCTGAATGACGTGGAGTCAATCACTATAACTCGGTAAAAGGCATCTCATCGTACCTGGATGACCTCGAAGTTCAGCAACGTCTGCCATCGCGAACGAGGCAACAATGAAAGTGTAACGAGGTCGCCATCGAACTCAGGCGGTGCCAGGAAGAAGTCGGACGACTTCTCTTGCCCAGTAAGTGCCAGTGATGACAGTGCGTCAAGAGCTGAGAAGTCACAGTTCAGCGAGTAGCAACGAATTATGCCAATAGACAGTCACCTTCGTCCTCAGCGGTGCCTTGCATGGATGGCAAAGCCACATCAATAACCTTCTCATCGTCGGGGACACTCTGCAAGGCCACTTCCGAATACTGCGCACGATTCGCCCTAAAGAGACGTGTCAGTATATACACTGATAGGAAGCCGAGGTACAAACCATAGGTACACTCCTACGCTGTCCACATGAGCAGTAGCAAGAAAATCATTTGTGGGTGAAAATGCAACGCTGGTCGCTACGCTCGATGTTCGGAAGGCGTCAATGAGACGTCCTGTAGGAATGTCGAAAGTACGGATGATGGAATCTAAGGAGCTTGTCACAAGCCAGCGAGAATCGGGAGAGAATGTCTTGGACGCGATAAACGTCAGTCTTGAATTTCTCACGACGGCTAAACCTCGAACTCACCAGATCGAGGACGCGTCCGCGGAACCCATTCAACTCTCTCACCACTCGGCGCGTCTCAATGTCAACGATACGCACGGTGAGATCATCGCAGATGGTAGCCAAGAGACCACTATCGCGATGCAGAGTGATCGAGACAGCGGCGGAGGGAAGAACTAGTGTTCGTTCTAACTTGGCTGTATGGAAATCGAAAAACTGCATAACCTAGTGAGATACAGCAACGAGGAATGAGCGCGAGGGCCTACGTTGATTGTGCCGTCTAGTGTACTGGCAATGACAGTTGCATTGAGGGCATCCGACACTAGGCCAGTAACGCATCGCTCTTCCAATTTCTTCTTCGACGTACCAGATGGGCGGAATCGGCTGTCAACCTCTGGTGGACAAGGGCCGATGTTGAACGTCTTACGCAGAATGCCTGACTGCATGTTGTACATATGAATCGATCCTGTGGAGGACGATACTAAACCGAAGTTTCCACACGCAGAAACGCAAACAGACTAAGATGTAGGATGGTTGTTCAGGTTCATGGTCATATAGCAAAGACTTCATGTTACTTACCTTGACTGCGCCTGATGTAGGTGCCTTTTTGCCCTCGGTCCCGAACCCGAAGGTGTGCTTTCCGAGTTTCTTGTCTTTCATACTCCATGTCCGCGCGAAAGTTTCGTCAGCGTGTGCGGTCAAGATGTCATCCCAATCTTTGGTTCGGGTAGTTGAGTATGAGAGGCCGATGATTGGCGGGAACTTGAGAGATGTCAGGGGAATGGACAGGTTGTTCGCTTTTTTAGCGAGTGAACCTGGCATCGGTATGTTCGAGACATGTAATAATGTGTGGCGATCGAGCTATCACTTACCTTGACTCAACTCAAAGCTCCTGGAGTCTCTTACGACACTGGTGCATCGTAAACTACGATCTCTCGACGCCGTGAGGAGCTGCTTCCCGTCTTCGCCGTGGTATCTGATCAGATGTGGAGGAGCATGGTGGCCCGAGCGGAACTTCAACAAGCGGGGAGCGGCTGTCGGTGAGTCAAAGACCCATTGCTATTGCCATACGTATGAGATATATCAGGGGAGGATATATGGACGCTCACATTACCTTTACGCTGTTATCTTCGCCCGCGCTGATTAGCAAGGGCTGTCCAGGTACCCACTCAACTGAGGTTACTGCGCCGTCGTGGGCTCCGCGAACTAGATGTAGCAGACGGCCGCCGGCATTGAGATCCCAGAGGGCGATATGTCCGGTCGACGATGCCGATGCTAAGACGGGCTGTCCATCTGGCGAATGATCAACTAAAAACACACCATGCAGACATGTCGGATTTGTCTCACCACTACGGAAAGATAGCGCTCTGACTCCGCCGTCTTGCATAGTCATCCTCATCAAGCGTTCGTCTGTCCTGATGTCGTATACAGAGATCTCCCCAGACGAAAAGCCAATACCAACCACATCTATGGCTGGAGACTGTACCAAGGCAGTGATAGCAACCGAAGAAGCAGATGAAGAGGATGGTTGTGTAAGAAGAGAAGCAGTAGGGAAAGTGTGTATTCGAGTCCTGATCGTCTGGTGTCAGACACGAATGCGTGGAAGTAGCTGTTTACATACTGAGTACGGATGTTCCACAGTTGCATATTTCCTTGACTGCTGCCAATAAGGACTTTGTTGAGGTATGTAGCAGGATGCAGCATAGTTGTCGCAGTAAAATCAGTGTCAAACTGAATGGTCGCTTGAAGTTCTGACATAGGCTGAGTAAAATGGATATACGGTGCATGCGGAACATGTACCTCCATCTTCGAGACCCCATATGAACATTCTGGTACCATCTTGCGTTAGGGAAAGCAGCTGGGAACCAAAGACCAGCATGGAGGCGATCGGTGTGCTCAATGGGTTTGCAAGCCTTCTGACCTGAGGGACGTGATGGTATCATGCAAGAGTCAATACATGGTAAAGCGTAACACACCTCCTTTCCCCTAATGTACTTTATAACATGCGACCCACTGGAGACCCATACGTCCTTGCCGTCGATGACCACGGACGTGATCTGCTCGGGTGCATCAGGACCTTGAGAGCCCACAGGCAAAAGATTGGTCAGGCAACGAGTCCGCACGTTATTCTTTCATACGTACTCACCGACGAAGAGTAATCCCATCTTTCCCCCTTCCCACATTGCCCACGACTTCCCCAGACAAGTCACAATGTGCGTTCGCGGGCCTTCTGTCGCACCTTTGTGCGTTCGCGTTTGCAATGCGAAAGGGACATGGTTTGTAACAAGTCCAAGTGCACGAAAAGGTGCAAACAGGCGTGGTTCAGGCTGGACCTTCGGACTGCATGCCACCTCTGTGCGAAGACGTTTCCGAGGGGGCGGCTCGCTGTGATCGACCGCTGAAATAGGTTGGACAGCGACAGCCATGTGGATGGCAGAGGAGACCACAGTGAAAGGCAAGTTGTGGATGTAGTGGCCAGCCCAGTGTTGTTGCTTAACAAGAAGTGTGGAGACTGAGATCAATTCGCCTGTCTCAGAACCAGAGCCGAGAATTCGGAATCGCCAAATTTTGCGCACGTGACGAGGGGGTTGTAGGTGCTTATTGTCGCTTGTTGACCAGAGGCTTTCGATCCTAACAGTATCAAACAGACGATTGCGTATCGACCAATATTGCATGTGACGACACTGTTGCCACTACCGCACAATGGACCCCTCCTCAAATCCGTCTGTTACAATCACGCCTCAGCCTGAAGTGCTATTGCCCTCGTCCGTCTTCACACGCCAGACGCTGGTCATAGCGTCCTTGTCGCTGGGGATTGTCCTCTTAGCCAGTCAGTGCAGCTCTGCGATATCATATACCATGCTTGCTCATTTGTCCTCAGTATTTTTCATCCTCACCCGACGGAGGACTAGCGCGAGAGGGGATGCCGTCCTCTTAGTTGGACCTCTTGACGCGGGCAAGACTGCTATTCTTTCCACTGTGCGTATGCTTGGCCCTGACATCCGGGCTACAATTGACGGTAATCGCTGCTTGAAGCTCGCATACAAGCAAACGTTACCATCGCATACTTCAATGCAGTCCAACTCAGCTGTGGTTCCTTTGGCGCAGAAGACCTTGCGGATCATTGATATTCCTGGACATCCTCGAATCCGAGACCAATTCCGCGAGCACATGCAGGATGCTCGGGGGATTGTTTTCGTAGTCGACGCAAGCACTGTTGCTCGTGCGGGTCCCGCTGTTGCAGAGTGAGTAACTATGTTTTCAGAAAGGGTCTCAACGTTTTAATTGTGCCCAGGCATCTGCATCAGGTCCTCCACGCTATCACATCTTTGCCGCCATCGCGGCCGACCCCCGCGTTGCTTATTGTTGCGCACAAGTCTGACCTCTTGAAGCCGACCGCTCAAGCCACGCCGGACCAACTTGCCATCAATCGTGTCCGTACAATCCTCGAACGTGAACTCGAGCGGCGACGCGCATCTCAAGCCGGCGGTGTAGGCATTGAGGGCCTGGGCGCTGAGGGCGCTGAGTCAGAGCTGGGAGGGCTCGAGTGCAGCGGGGCCGGTGAATTCAAGTTCGAGAACTGGGAAGGTGGGGATGTGTCTTTCGTTGGCACGTATGTCGCCGTAGGGGCAACGGTAAGCGCTATTGAAGAGAAGGGCCATGGTCTATCACCTTTCAACGAGTGGTTAGAGGGTCTTCTCTAGGAACATTACACTCTAATCCCATCTAACATAGTATCAAACGCAATGCAGCAGTTAGTGTTGTGTGTTGCCAAAAGGGAGGATTGACATGCTTGTGTGTGTCTACGCATGAACAATGGGACGCGCAGCGGGGTTGTAAGAAACATTTGCAGGGTTGCAATGTCAAGTATTACACATTGATCTCACACCCTGCATACTGCACTATACTATGCTACGTACTGACCTGCTTCTAGGTGTACCATGGGTTGCATTTCATGCAGGACCTCGTTAGCGAGATGGTGCATGATGACCCCATACGTCGACCTTCGGCAGCACAGGTTGTCGCACGTTTTGATGCACTGTGTCCAACGCTAAACTTTTGGATACTGCGGTCAAGATTGGTAAAACGTGATGAATCGTGGCTCGGGCGTATTTTCCGTGGGATCTGGCATATCTTCCGAACAGCAGGCCACGTTCTAGCTAGACATCCTACAGTGCCTACCCCATAGCTGCCGTCTTCAAGCCCTGCTTCCTGATACCTGTTATTATTATGTATACCCTCGTGCAAATCTATCGCGATCCTGGCATCTATTCTTGTTGTTCGTTAAACTCATATACTGATCATCAGCACTACTAGGACCATTAGAAATGATGGCTCTCTTGCGGATCCAGGTTCGTTTCGCCCCGCACCTTCGGCCTAACAGTCAACGTTCAAATGCTTGAACAGGAATGGATAGCATGTCCACGGGACCATTATGCATCAGTGGCGCGTACGTACTATGTCCTTGCATTTTCATGGGACTGTGCCTCATGTATGAACATCTAGATCAAGGTCTCAATTCCAATGCCGAATCGATTATGAAAATCACTATTGAACCTGAATTCAACTCATGGCGAGATTGCAACATGTCTTGGTCGTTTCGTCAGTGGTCCCCCCCCGGAGGCGCATCACGAGTGCGTCGTCCCGACGTGCCAATCCCAACGCTGGCCATACGCCTTTCCTATGATAATACGGACTTTGACATGAAGTAGGATAGCATTGTGGCTTGTAGCTTTGCTTGCTGGTCGGATCGCGCATTGGCCATCTTATTCATGGTACGAACCCCACCCGTATGTTATACATCGTGTTAAATTGCGACGAGAAAATGAGTGACAGCTTACGGCTTGGGCGCTTATACAAATAGTGACAAACAACCTATGGTATAAATTTGCCGGGTGTACGCGCGGTGGTTTCCTTCATGCAACCTCTTAGACAGTGCCTATCCTTCGTTGCATATTCTACACGGGATAGGCGATTAGGTACTGCAGAGATTGATGTATCCCGGGCGGCTTAAGAGCTCTCGCATCTCCTCCTTGGTGTCGTGAGTGTCAGATCTTCCCCACATCTTCGTATCGTACTGGTTATCTGCAATGTTGTTGATACACACGAAATATAAAATGGTGTATGCTTCAGTCCAAATGTTTGAGTAGCTTTCACCGCGTACATGGGTAATTGAGTGCCAGCTTGAGTACATATCGAGAATTCGAGAAGGCAGGATCGCCATGATTCTAATCGGTGCTCGATGTCGATTCATTCCATTCCTCAGGAGAACTTTTCTTCGTCTCAGGTCGCAAACTGTGGCCTAAAGGGGGGAGGAGAGCCTCGCTCTGAGGGTCGAGATCTAGCGAGGAGTCTCGTAGGGGTCTCGTGATGCAATCACGCTGGGTCACGTCACGCGGTCTACGCGACTCGTTGACGTACCACGCAACCTTGCCGCTCGTTGTCCGATTCCTACCCTTCTTACCGCCATGTTCATCATTAACTGGTTTTGGGATGTCCTCGCACAGCTTGGTGAGCTGGCACTGCTCTAATCACTCTGGTTCTACGAGTGACTTATACGAATACAGGCCTGTTGCACAAGAATGCCAAGATCCTCTTCCTCGGCCTTGACAATGCGGGAAAGACGGTGCGCGCGTTCTCCGCTGGCTGGAACTGAATCGACTGACGTGCTCTCTAGACTTTGTTGCATATGCTAAAGAATGACCGACTGGCGACACTGCAGCCTACGCTTCACCCGAGTGAGTGGCCCTTCAAACGTGTTCACATGTCTTTGTCTGATGAAGCGCAGCATCCGAGGAACTCGCTATTGGCAATGTCAAGTTTACGACTTATGATTTGGGTGGTCATCAGCAAGGTCGGCTCAAGATCTGACTCGGAGGCTTCCCCCTCGTGATTGATGGTCCTTTGTCCAGCTCGCCGACTCTGGCGTGACTACTTCCCCGAAGTGGACGGAATTGTCTTCCTCGTTGACAGCGCTGACTTCGAGCGATTTGCGGAATCGAAAGCCGAGCTTGACGCTCTCCTGTCGATTGAGGAGCTGGCGAAGGTGCCTTTCCTCATCCTCGGCAACAAGATTGATGCTCCTGGTGCTGTCAGCGAGGAGGAACTCCGACACCACCTAGGTCTCTACCAGACAACGGGCAAGGTTCGTTTCCCAACGTTTGTTCACGACATTCTCTGAGATTCTTCGTAGGGCAAGGTTCCCCTCAACGACATTCGCCCGATCGAAATCTTCATGTGCTCAGTTGTCCAAAGGCAGGGGTATGGGGAAGGTTTCAGATGGCTGTCGCAATACGTACGTCATTTTCCCGTATACTTGACACGAATATCGACTAAATGTCCGTCTTCTGCTTGCGTAGATCTAAGCACCCTCCAGCCACCCGAGGGCATACCTCCTGGTATGATGGACTTTACGTACTGTGCCGTGGAAGAGGCACCTTTCTTCGCCCTCCTTACGGCTCACTTGTCGTTATTTCGCTTTATATTGTGGAACATGTTGTCTTTGCTGCAACTTCAGTAGGGTGTCAGAGTAACAAGCGCCCGTACACGTATGTGATCGGCGTGCACGTGGAGTGAACGCGTCGCGTCGGGACGTGACCCTCATAGTGCAACGACGTGCATCTACGAGCGAACTAGGCAGTCTTAGTATGGTGTCGAAGTCCCTCGTTTCCTTACAACGCCATCTTCCTCAGCTTTCGTTCTCGCGTGTGCTAGCGATCTCTGCGGTTCTGCGGGTTGCGCTCATCTTATACAGTGAATGGCACGACGCTCACTCTACGGTTAAGTACACCGATGTCGATTACCGCGTCTTCAGCGATGCGGCGCACTTTGTGCTTAATCCCACCTCAGCTAACCGAGCCCAGGGATATCTAGGACTGTGGACTGGCTCTGGCGAGTGCGTAGTGCTGCCTATATGTTTAGGCTCGTGGCTGAACTCACCCAGTTGTGAAGTCCGTATACCAGAGCAACATATCGCTATACGCCGTTACTTGCGCTCCTCCTGACTCCAAATGAATGGCTACACCCGTCATTCGGGAAATATCTATTTGCAGTATGCGACCTCCTGACGGGCATGCTCATGTACAGGATGCTCGTCGATATCATCCTTCCCCTTGGCGCTAAATGCGAGGGGTCTGCATCCTCATCTGTGTCTTCGGCGGACCAAGAAAAGCCTACGGACACGACTACCGCCGACACGCGTGTATTGGAACGATACGCGACCCTCCTCGTCTCTGTGCATCTGCTCAATCCATTGGTGTTCACGATCTCCACGCGCGGCTCATCTGAGGCAATCCTGTTGCTCTTTGTCCTCTCGACTATCTACTGTGCCCTGAAACGACGGTGGAATGCTGCAGCCGTACTGCTGGGTCTCAGCACGCACTGGAAAATATACCCGTTCATCTACGGAGTCGCTTGTCTCGGGTTGGTTGGCAACGGCGTCGGACGTGGATGGAAAGAATATCTACAACGAATGGTTGACCCACGCGCGCTCAAATTCGGCGCGTTGAGTGCTGCGACGTTCGCCGCACTGGGTGCGCTGATGTACTTGATGTACGTCCGTTGACATCGCGGCTTGGAGCTGATCCTCACACGCGTTGCTGCAGATGGGGATACCCATTCCTGTACGAATCGTACCTCTACCACTTGCATAGGCTCGACCATCGACACAACTTCTCGCCCTACTTCTACCTCATCTATCTCACATACCCAACACAGTCTTCGCCGCTCGAACTGGATTCTATGCCCCTCGGGCAGAGGCTTTTGCGCTCGCCGCTGACCAGCTTTGTACCTCAAATGGTACTCTCCTTGGGGACAGGACTGCTTTTTGGACGACGGAGAGACGACCTAGTATTTGCCTGTTTCGTACAGACCGTCGTGTTCGTCGTGTTCAATAAAGTGTGCACCTCACAGGTTCGTCAGCTCCGATCGTAGATCCAAATCCAGACGCTGATACCAAGGTTGCGCCAGTACTTCTTATGGTACATGATCTTCCTCCCGCTACTCATTCCGCGACTACGGATGTCGACTCGACAAGCGCTGCTCTACCTGGGTGTTTGGGCTGGCACGCAGGCGCTCTGGCTTAGCGAGGCGTATAAGCTGGAGTTCCTTGGGCAGAATGTCTTCTTTGGACTGTGGGTGAGGAGTCTCATCTATGTCGTAGGGAATTGCTGGGTGCTGGCACAGATAATGAGCTGTTATGCGAGGTGACGACTATACTGGTTATGAGCAGCGAGCTAGTCGTAAAAGCATATTGATACAGCCTGGTGATCTGCGGATATACTGTACAGGTTCCTTTGTGATATTCTGACTTCGTAAACTTTATCCCTGCAATAACTTGGAATCGATAGCCTCTTGTGTGAAGCCTTCTGCACCCTCCCGGACCTCGATGACTTTGCTCACATCCGCCTGTGCGACCATGCGTCAAAGCGCAGTATCAGCATTATTGCCGACGCTTACCGTATTCTGGAAATCAATGAAGGCACTTGCGTGCAGCGTCAGGAGCCCCATTTCGCTTGACCTTGGTGCCCAGTTGACGAGCACGAGCGGGAACGACTTGCGCCCATCGGAGTGGTTGAGCTCATGGGACAATACGACGTAGCGAGGCGAGTTCTCTGGTAGCTCTGAAAGACGCGTCTCGATGTCGCAGTAGGAGGACTCATGATTGAAGAGCGCACCTTCTGCAAGATCATCGATGCTGATGTTATCGAATTGCTCTACCTCCTCCATGATGAGCTTCTGCTTGTTGATCTTGACGATGAGGGCGGCGCTGCCGGCATTGCGGCGGGCGAACCTGAACTTGCGCAGGGACGCCTTGAGCTCGTTCGGGATGTCGACTGTGTGAGACTACAGTCGCACTGGCTCAGTCTGTTTCTGTTAAAGGGTATTCGATGTATACACTTGCCATGGCGGATGGAGGACGTGGATGGGGACTGTTGCGGTGAGCCGACGGCGGATGAGCAGCTCGATCACTTTGATAGTGCCTTTATCCCGATCACATCTGCCTGCGTTAAGCCGCCTCGGGGTCACCCACCCTGTCCGTTTCACGCCAGGTCTGCCACTCTTCGCGTCCTTTTATTCACCTGTTGCGCCCAGCTCTCTGCGACTTTACGGCTTATAAAGGCGACTGAGAAGAAGTGCGACAGAGTGTAATAAAAGAGCTCGACTCCGGCGACACACATCCTAGAGAGGAATTCGTCAACCGATCGTCCGCCGGCACAGTCGCCCTAATCATGCTGAGGCATGAGGCTTGGGGCAGGCCTATCTTATCCTCCGTATTACACCAGCATTCATAAGGCCGTCGTCCCCCCACCAACAAGGCAGGGTTGCTCGAGTCCCAGAGGCATACGACATGTCTAGCTCAAGAGGTCCGTCGACTCTCGGGAATCTCGATACGACCCCCAGATCGCGCCTGCAGTCTCGCGCACGTGGATCACGCAGCGTTTCCGCTGCATCCCGTCCCTTCTTACAAGACCCGGAGGTCGAGGCCGATGCCTTTTCTCATCCCGATGGGCCCATTGCTACGGAGCTCCTGAGTTCACATCACAGCGACGCGGAGGAGGCATGTACGGAAGAGCTGAGCGAGGAAGATGCACAAGACGAACTAACGCGGAGACCTTGGTGGAAGAGGCCGTCGCCTTGGTGGTAAGTCTACGGGCGATCTAGCATACGTTTACTCTCTAACTTGCACGCAGGTTCCTAATTCTAACCCCTTTTATCTCCACCGCAAGGGCAGCAGTCATAGCCCCCAAAGTGGAGATATACATACGATTGGCCTGTGATACTCACAGACCTGATTCATCTGCCATCGGTCAGATCGTGCATGCGTTCTCTTCTCCCGGTGTGTCGTATAATTGCTTTAAATTCTCACATCCGACTCATGGGCGTTGCTCAAAGACAGGTGGGAGAGTTGTGCTTCCGACCCCACAGTACAGGCAGCAGTAGCGAAACTGTCACTTGTCATCACTATTTCCATGGGCGTACTTAGTTGTCTGACTACGGCGTGGTGGGGCTCGGTATGCGCATCCCCTTATAATGACGCCGCCTGGGTCTCATGCTGCCATAGCTGTCTGACAGATATGGCCGAACAAGAGTGGTCACATGTGCAGTGATCGGTTCGCTCATTGAGGACATCAACTTCTTGCTTGTTTGCCGATATTCGAGCCTCTTGCCTGGCGGGTATTGGCTCCTTACCTGCGGCGCCATAATGTCGGGGTTGCTGGGGGGTATATACCTTGCGCCGCTCCCGCTCTGCAGGCCGCTGACAGTGTGCGTTCAGGTATGAGCACCATTGGAGCCGGTGTACACGCGTACATCGCCGATTGCGCTGAACCCTCCTCACGGTACGCTCTACTCACTAACTTGTTCTGCACCAAGATAGCTCACCAACCCGTGCCCACTCCCTTTACAGTTCGCGCTTCTTTTCCTTGCACCTCGGCCTCCTGTTCACCGGGTTTAGTATCGGGCCCACGCTCGGCAGTGTGCTCGTCGGCTATACGCACAACCCAGTCTCTGTGTTCTACAT
This sequence comes from Postia placenta MAD-698-R-SB12, assembly GCF_002117355.1. Lineage (NCBI taxonomy): Eukaryota > Fungi > Basidiomycota > Agaricomycetes > Polyporales > Adustoporiaceae > Rhodonia > Rhodonia placenta. The sequence continues at coordinate 2,408,486 of NW_020169834.1, read as the reverse complement.
CGCGGCTGTGCTACACTTCGTCTACGCGTTGCTTCTGTGCTTCGTCGTCCCCGAATCTCTCACGCCCGAGCAGATGGCTGTTTTCCGCCGTGAGCACACGCTCAGCATAGAGCAAGCGAAAGAAGGGAGAGAGAATGGCGGCGCGGGGGAATGGCTGAAGAGGGCGTTTGGCTTCTTGACTCCGCTGGCATTGCTGCTACCGAGGAAGTCGTCAATTGCGGGGGCGAGGAGGAGGGATTGGAGTCTACTGCTACTTGCAATGGGATACGGGTTCACCATTGCATTGAAGGTAATGGGTCTGCCAAAGGGTGTCTTTTCATTCTTTTGATACCTTCTCGCAGGGAGATCTCACGTATGAGTATCAGTACATGTCCTTGATGTTCGGCTGGACATCCGAACAGGTGCGTTGACCTTGAAATTGTTTCTTCGATAATCGACTAACGCATGAACGCATCAAGCTCGGGTACTATACTAGCGCCCTTGGTACGACGCGCGCAATATACTTGACCGTGCTCTTGCCTGGTACGCGACTATTCTTCAGGTAGCAAATGTGACTGATTTCTGACGGCTCTAACGCCAGTCATCACGAAGCTGTTCCAGTCCAAACCTCGAGCAGTACAACTTCCAGCTGACGCGCAAGAGCCGACTTCTGCACGCGCACAGGCGAATCACCCTGCGGCGTTCGACCTCACCCTCGCGCGTCTCTCGATCGTGATCGAGGTTGTCGCGTACACCCTGATGGCACTCGCGCCCAACGGGTATCTCTTCACCGCGTATGCGATACTAAGCACGCTCGGCATCGGCTTCACGCCCGCGGTGAACAGCGTCGCGTCCGCAGTGTACATGCAGGGCGGCGGGCGCGAGCTGGGCAAGCTGTTTGGCGCGCTGGGCGTCGTGCAGACGGTCAGGTGAGTGCCGGCGCGCGTGCTGGTGGCGTGCGGGGCTGACGCGGATTGGCGGGGCAGCTCGAACGTGCTGGGGCCGTTCATGTTTGGCGTGACGTACATGAAGACGGTCGCGACGGCGCCGCAGGCGATCTTCGCGGTGTCCCTGGCGGCGCTGAGCATCTCCTTCATGCTGCTTGCGCCTATCCGGTTGCACGCGCCGGGCTGTGATGTCGAGGGGCGGGAGGCCGCACCGTCTGATGAAGTCGCGACGGGCGAGCGAGAGCCGCTCCTCGCTAGGGATGAGGAGCGCGGTAGGGCAGCGACCAAGCGGTGATATTGTATTCTAGTAACTGTTTGCTGCGGGCATGCGGCAAGCATCTCTGAAGCTTCACTGATAACTCGAGGACCGCCTGCTGCGTGAGTGTGGCGCGTGCGGTTCTCCTGCAACGCGTGTTTCTGAAACTGCGGAAGACCCTGTTGATACTGTACTTCTTGAGGCCAGACCTACTGCACTTGACGATATTGAATTGGCGCCGTAGTAGGACCTGTGGGCTGAACTCTGTATGGGTGCTCTTACCTTGCGCTCCAGCCGCCCTTAGCCCTCCCGCCGCCACGCCACCGAGAGTGGAATTAGGAATCGTGATGAACCCAGTGGTCCGGGTGTTCTATGTTGCTCAGTGTTGTCTAGTGCGGTCGTGAGCCCCTCTGTAATCCCATCTGGTGAATTTGAGCACTGCTAATTTGTCGCCAGGCGCGGTCGAGAGGATAAGCGTGGGTTCACGGCTGCGGGTTTGTCTCCGTGCACCATTCGGCCGGCACATGCGTCTTGCTGCGCTCTTCTGGCTATCTGCGTGATTTGACCAAGTGGAGAATGACATCGTTGGTGCTGTGTGCCAACTCTGCAACGAACTTGCGGTTCCGCCGAGGGCATTGAATCGCGCGTCCGCTCGCGCTCGCTGTATGCGCGCATGTAAGAGCGCAGAAGCAACCACGATCTGCGGGGGTCGGATAATCGGCGTGATCGTGAGATCGGGGATTAGGGACGAAAGATGCCGAGTGATCGAGCGGAAGGCACCCGGGCACGGCTTGTGGAAGATGGCAAGCTGGCCTATCTGCTCATGGCACCCGCTATCCGCGTGTCTGCCTCCATATTACATATGCTCCCTCCTCCCCTTTATACCCCCGCGGCCCCCTCTGCGTCCCCCCTCCCTCCCCAGCGCAGCCAGCGGTGCTGTAGCCATGTCCGTGTCTAGGAATAACTCCCTGCTCCGTCTCGGCACGGCCTCGCGTTCCCAGTCGCGTCGGCCCTCGCGCCCACGCACGTCGCGCGACCCCTCTCGCGCGTCCATCCCGTATCTTCCCCAGGGCCCTGAGGCGCTGATCAACCCCGACGGGCAGATCGGCGAAGACGCCGTAGAGCTCCTCCAGGAGTTCGTCCATCCGCACCGGCACGAGTCCGAGAGCACCCTCGTCGAGGAGGTACCCGAGGAGGACGACCAGGCCCCGGACTCCCATGCGACGTGGAGACAGAGTCTGCCGTGGTGGAAGAGGCCGTCTCCGATGTGGTTCGTGCTCTGCCTTGTGCATACGCAGATCCTGTTTCAAAACTGCATGCAGGTTCCTCATCCTCATCCCCTTGGCTTCAGTTGCCATGTCGGCGACTATGGCCCCTCGTATCGAGATATACACCAGGCTGGTGTGTGATGCGTATAGACCGGAATATACCGTAGGACGCGGTAAGGATCGTCTTCCTAACCCAGATGTTGTGTTCAGCCCCTCTGTCATACTCGACGGTAAATAAACACAAGTCATTGTTGCCGATGACCTTTCCTGAACGAGTTGATCTACTTAGACAAGACCTATGAGCTATGCGTCGCAGACCCAGTTGTCCAGAAGGCTGTCGCGAAGCTATCCTTGTCTATGATCACAACGATGGGTGTATTGGGCTGCCTGACTACGGGATGGTGGGGTTCGGTATGTTCCACAAATATATGCACTTCAGGCTACTCTCATACGGAGTCTTATCTTTCAACGCGACTAGCTCTCAGATAGGTTTGGCCGCATGAAAGTGATGGGGTTTGCTGCCTTCGGCATCCTCATCACGGACTTCACCTTCATCTTCGTAGCGAAATTCTCGAGGGCGCTTCCGGGTGGCTATCATTTCCTCCTACTTGGACCTCTTGTTGAGGGTTTACTCGGCGGTGCGTACGATGCACTCTTTAGTGTTCATTGTGTTCTGATGTACTTGCGTAGGCTTTAGCACCGTGTCAGCAGCTATACATGCATACATCGCGGACTGCACGGACTCTGCTACACGGTATGCGTCCCGCTCCCACATTTACAAATCCTGCTGCGCACTCATGCCGCCTGCTCACCAGCGCGCGTGCATTCTCGCTCTTCGTTGGGCTGATGTTCATAGGCGTGAGCATCGGGCCCTCGGCCGCGAGCTTGCTCATCAGCGCGACCGGTACCGTGCTCTCCGTCTTCTACGTCGCCGCCGCAGTGCACATCGCGTACAGTATTGTTATCTGGTTCGTCATCCCCGAGTCGCTTTCGCCCGCGCAGAGGGCACAGGCGAGGAAGCTGCATGAGGAGGAGCTCTCGCAACTGCAGGCAGCGCGTGCCAAGGGCGGCGCGGGCGTGTGGCTGCGGTGGGCATTCGGGTTTCTCTCACCGCTCACACTGTTCTTCCCGTCGGCCAAGAGCGCCAACGTTGGAACGAGCGGTGCCAATCCGCTGAAGACCAAGAGACAAGGATTGGGGCTGGTACTGGTCGCCGGGGGGTATGTATGCATCATGATGTTGATGGTGAGTGATTATATGCTGGACGCGAGTGCCTGTGCTGACCGGGCTACGTAGGGATCCCTGACATCCAAGATGCAATACACTACTCTGGCGTTTGGCTGGGATTCCAAGAATGTGCATCTCGCTACTACTTAGTGGAGGGACCGCACACTGACGTCTTGTGCAGATCGGCTATTGGACGAGCATAATCGGCGCGGCCCGAGCGTTTCACCTCACTGTAGTTCTTCCCAGTACGTATAGAACTCAAAAGAGCATGCGTTTTACTCACTCACAATTCTCGCAGTCGCAATCTACCTCTGCCAACCGAAGACTCCTGCGATTCACCTGCCGGTCGAGCCCGACGAACCACTTTCCCCTACCGCGGATTCCTCCCCGGCCACCGCGCGCCCCGCCTCGGAAGTAGATGCCCCGCACTCGGCACCGCCTGTGTCTCCGCGCCGCCACCACTCGCCCACGTTCGACCTCACCGTCGTGCGCGTGTCGCTCGCCATCGACTTGGTCGCGTACGTCCTCATGGCGTCCGCGACGAACGGCACGCTGTACACCGTCTACTCCGTGCTCGGCTCGTTCGGCGGGGGCGCGGCGCCGGCGCTGCAGAGCCTCGCGTCGACGCTGTACGCGCAGAACGGCGGGAAGGAGCTGGGGAAGCTGTTCGGCGCGTTCGGCGTGCTGCAGGCGATCAGGTGCGTGGGCCCGCTGTCTGGACACGCCGGGCATGGCTGATGCCCGCTATGTCTGTGTGTTGTGTGTTGTGTGTCTGCCTGCAGCTCGCAGGTCGTCGGCCCGTCCATCTACGGCGTGGTGTACTTGCGGACCGTGGCGACGTTCCCGAAGGCGGTGTTCTTCGTGTCGGCGGGGAACCTGGCGCTGGCCATCGTGCTGCTCTCTTGCATCCGCTTGCTGCCCACCTCGCAAGGTGACGAGGAGAGCGTGGAAGCGACTGTAGACGTTTCTGCTGTGCGCCGCGAAGAGACGCTGGTGGACGTGCAGGGGCCGCTGATCGTCGTGGAAGACGAGGACGAACTCCGTGGACGCAAGCCTGACGTCAAGGTGACGGTTACGGCTGCCGAATAAGCTTTGTAGTGGGTACCGTTCTGTTCTTGTTGTGCCATGCACGCCTCGTGCATCTCCCTTCTCTTGCATCCGAAATTTGCCACAACATAGTTATAAGACAACAACTCGTGTACAATGTACCTTAGACATTCCTATGCAGGCCTTCACTTAGTGGCAGTATTGTACTCTACTTGTGCTTTACACTATCTCAACATAGACGACGCGTTCATACTCCCGGTGCGCCTGGTACTCTTGTCCGCCACCAGCCCCAGACACCGAGGCCGATGATGGAGTTGCCGATCCCGAAGCCCGCTGAGCCAGCGCCGATGAGCGTCAGCAAGCACCAAACGTAGCCGACGAGGCGACCGAGGATACGGCCTGTCCACCGCTTCACGACGGCGAGAGAGTCGGGTCGTGGATGGTAAGTGGCAGGTAGCTGTATGGTTGGTGGGGATGTAGAGGTTGAGTGGGCGGGAGCTGAAGGTAGCAGGAGAAGCGCAACGATGGGTTTCTGCAATACCGTGCTATGGTCAGCATAGACCAGCGATATCTGGGTATATAATTGTACTTACATGGTCAGAGGTGGTATATGAAGGAATAGTGGTATACAACAAGTTCGAGATAGAGGACTCTGTGGGTGCGTCTGGTGAGTCCGCGTAGGACGTGTACATTATCCTATCGGTCCATGCGGGTGCCCGCTTAAAGCTACATACGAATGTCAGCGAATACAGTCATGACAGCAGTTCAAAGGCGGTACACACTCGAATTGGTCGACCTCTCCGAGGCGATACTTATAGCTGCACGGGAACTTCCAGAACTCGCCTTCCCGGAGACCCATGAATATGCGGCCGTTGATGTCCCGCTCCTGGTAGAGCTGATCGCACTCCTTCAGCGTACTCCGACCTGTCTCGTCGAACGCCATTTGAGCGAGCTCCGGGAGCGAGCGTGTTGACAAAGCATGTGTCGGCGGAATGGCGAACCGGAAGTTAAGATCCCCGAAGAAGAATAAGTGCGAAGTTGCGTATATTGTTGTCGGGTCGTTCGGGTTGGAGCTGCCAGGGACAGGGGGGAAGAGCAGCGTTCCAACAATGTGGTGGTAGTCGTGGATCCGCTGGGCAAGCCTGTGCCCATGCGCAGTGAGGTGCGCATTGACGAACCTACGCGGGACAACGCAGTCTCCATTGAACGTCTACACCGGTCTCACTGTCGGAGTACGCACGTAAGAACCTCGCTCACACCGCCGTCCTCTCCCGACACTCGGAAGCGCACCCCGACGGCACCCTTGTTCCCCATGTACGCGGGCCCGCAGCCTGTCCACTGCGTTTGGACGTCGCACACGCGGCGCGCGACGCCATCGTCGCGTCCATAGATGAGCAGCGCTATGCCGACGTTCACTTCCTTCGCGATAAGCGAGTACTTCTCGCCGTTCGGCGCGTATTTCTCGATCTGCGAGAGGATGAGCGCGTCGCGGCTCTCAATCACTGACCTGGAGAACCCGGCAACTGGTGTGCATGAATTCAGAGCCTGAGGTCGAGTGGAAATAGGTCCAGTACTCACAGCCGAGGTGCAACGGCAGCAGTTCCTGGAAACCGACCGCGACTATGTCCGGGGCACGGTGCTCGACGCCTTGCGCTCCGAGCACGGAGGCTTGTAGTGTCGGAGCAAGCCAGTCGACCAGGTCCTGCGGAAGACCCCGTTCAGCCTGCAAGTTCGTATTGTACGACGCGATTTGAACAAGCAGCCGGCCCTCAGACATTGTGTGAGAGTCTGGAAACCAAGTGTCTCATGAAAGGCACCATGGAGAGAGACGGTGCGACTGTGAGTGTCGGGCGTTAGCGCGGGAAGCACTCATGGACAGCTTTCAGTACTACTTTCTATGCATCATCCCTTAAGGGGATGAGCGGTCTATAGGTGGGACTGAAGATACGGGCTGTGGGTTTCTTTGCGCGCACACATTTCCCCGCAGTTAGAGTGAAAAGGAATCAATGCAGTAGGAAGTAAAATGACATGTTCATGATATAGGAAGGAATGGGCTCCTGCGGTGAGTGGGAGCCTCGATGACTGATGGTAGCTCCTTTGCCATCTCCTTCGTTCCAGCAGGGAATGGCAGGCCGAGTATGCCCTTCGGCAGTAGCTTGTCGAAATCACCCTTAGCATGATTGACTCGCGCGACGCTAATCATCTTCTTCTTGGCGTCCCGTACCATAACATGTGCGTCGTCAATACCGGGTACACAGCCACGCACGAAGATGAGGTCGAGAGCACTGTCGACACGAATGACGGCGAGGTTCTGGGTTGTTGTCCGCACACCACCCAGGCGACCAGCCATCTTCTTTCCTGGCCAAACACGGCCGGGATCCTGCAGACTGAGTAGTAAGTGTACGGACGTCCGCGGTAGTAGAATGCACGTACTTGGTGAGCACCGATGGCTCCTGCCGAGCGGTGGGAGACGGATACACCATGGCTGGCCCGAAGACCCTTGAAATTCCACTTCTTCATTGTCCCTTGGAATCCCTTCCCTAGACTGGAGAGTCATTAGAATAACTGCAAAGTATATTGTCAGAGAACATACGAATTCGCAATGACATCGACATATTGTCCGGGGACAAAATGAACTGCAGAAAGGGTGGTGCCTTGACTTCCGAGTGAGCACGAAGTCGTCGTCGGATTTAGTGCCAGTACACACCAATTGGTACGTGGGCATCAGGAGTGACCGGAAACTCCTTCACAATGCGTTTTGGGTCCACACCGGCCTTTTTGAAGTGGCCTAGCATCTGTTTGGTAGCTGTTTTGGCTGGTCTGTCCGTTGCAGCGACTTGAACAGCATGATATTCCGACAAGTCCTTCCGGACGGTCTTGATGTTCGCAGTGACTTGGCAGTTCTCTAACTGAGCCAGTTATCAAGTTCGCGAGTACAGAATGTGTGAAATAGCAGGACATACCTGAAGAACCGTAACTGGGAACCTTGCTCCGTGGTCATCCCACATAACCGTCATGCCGCGTTTGCGAGCAATTAGGCCCGTCCGCACTGAAGTCGGCTCCCACTTGGAGGCTGCCGGTGTTGATGCTGCCTCTGTGGTAGCCGTTGCATTGCTCACGACGGAGGAGTGCAGTGTCCTACATGCCGATATTCGTGGCTGCTGCCCCAAGGCCCAGAGTCTGAGCATGCTGCCGGTCAGAGTGAAGTGATCGTGGGCGTCTACACACGCGATCCGAATTTTGGAACGACCGTGTCGAGGACTCCGGCCACCGCTCTCCTCTCAGACGTGATTGAAGTACTACTCTCTGTCCAATGGAATGGATCGCTGGCCCGTTGGTGAGACGAATCAGGCGGATGCACAGACGAAGAAGACACAGCGCAAGGGCAAGGGAAAAGCCTTCTCTTGGGCTTACCCCGTCCTTGAGCACGGAGCGCTGAGCGCCGCTACTCTGCAGCAGGGAGCCGGCCGTTTGGAGTGGTCATTCCTCGCCGGTAGCAGCAAAGGAAAGTCTGGTCTTTGTGAATGGCCTGTATCCTCTGACCGCCTGACAGCCCGTAGACTTGTGCCTCAGGGCAGCCCGCTACAGATATTTCCGGACACTCGCCCATCATTGCCTCGTAATGTGGGAGAGACCATACTGCAACGGGCGGAGCAAGGTGTACGTATAAAGGTCGATCCAGTTATGCATATTCACGATTACATTAGGCACGCTTCCTCCGCACTCATTACCCAGAGGTCGACATTCCTGCTGAGATCATACGGGAAGAAATAGCGGAAGATGCTCGCCATATGCATGAACTCAATGAGTTCGATCCATATCAGGGCAGTAATATTGAAGCCCTTCATGTGTCTCGTGAGTCGCGTGAGAGCTTGGCGTACCTCGCGTGCCCTATGGGCGAATCATTCTGTGATTTGAGTCAGTGAGCTATTTTTTCTTCACGATGAAGTGGTGGCCAATTATGTTGCAGACATCAGCTATATAAACTTTTCACAACGAGAATATGCGCATTTAAATGCGATGGCTAAGCCAGTGCGAAGCTTCCCGACACCTATACGACAATTGGTAGCATCCACGCCGCCTTCACAGAGTGGGTGTTCATAATGTCTGAATGATCGTGGAATTAGTGCGTGCTGACATTGACATTAACACGACTCAAACAGTGTCCCTCTTAGGTGTTCGTACCTTAGCATCAGCTTCAGTCCTCAAAGTCACGGCACCTTCGGTGCGCGCAGTAAAAACAGATGAACTCGTCCAAGTGGTACGCACAGACGTAGGGGACAAAAGAGTTGTCGACATGATCCTACCTGCCACACGAAGGACTCTCTCTCTAATGATCAACGATGTGGGGGCAGTCTACCGGTGTAGTGCTCCTCATGGCGACAAATTCCTGTAGGTTATAGGCGCTTATCCTCCATTAGACATGATGTGAAATCCTCACTGCAGGGAGCTGATGCATCGGCCCCCAACTCCGTTGAATGGGCCTGTTGACAACGTTTGGAGACTGGCACATTGGAGTAGCGAGGATGACTGTCTGCTTATGTCATCTCGATCAGCAGATATGCTTGACTTCAAGGTAACGTACAATCCACTGCTAATGCAAGCGAGGTAGTTTGACAATACCTTACTGCAGTCACAAGCCAGCCGTAACATCTACGATGCGTCGAGAGGAGGGGAGCTACTCATATCTATCGAAGGCATGGAAGATGACCACATGGTCCGGCTACTGACCACCAGTGAAATCTTATGGATCGATGAACGCAATACGCGGAGACCATTACTAGGTATTAAGCACGGGAGGGACCTCGACCGTACTCTGACTGCGCATACAGGATATTTGCACAATGGTAAGCGTTCTTTGCTGTGTTCCAGAGTTGCATCTAATACTATCCCAGCTCCCATAACATTCCTCACATCTTTCCACAATGGTCTCATCTCCCTGTACGACGTTTCGCGCACCGACTCGAATTTTATACAGCAAACTCGACCTGCGTATTCCCTACCAGCACTCCAAGCGACAGATGGCCGCAATCTTGGCCACGTCTTTTTCCAACATTATACTGACGCAATCGGCTCCAATATCAGCGCATTTCAACTGTCCGAGACCGGAGGCCTTCACATGCTGGCCCTTCAATTGGCCCTTGATGATGATTGCGTCGAAGACCGGATGACAGGACGACGTTCGACAAACATATTACCTGAGGAATCACAGTCATTAGTCAATCATTTCAAGCTCTCGAGCGCTGAAAATGGTCCTTTGGCAGCGCGTGGTTACAGCGAGGTAGATGTACGACCCATATACGATAGTGCGAGCATCCCCTTACTCAACGAGGATATACTGACGGGCATTAGGGCTTTTCTGCGATGATTCTTCTGAGACGAAGGAGAACGGAGATGCAGTTTACGACTTACTTGACAAGATGCCTACATTTTGGCAAGATCTGGATGTTCCCCTTGAGCACATGGTCACGACGTAATTCTTGTCTGCCTATCCTCTCCGTTCGAACTCGCTGAAGCCAGCTGGATAGATACGACGTTGCTTACCGTTCTGGCGGTGAACCAGCTAATGCCTCTAGGAATGACGTCTTCACTGAAAACGTGCTCAATTCCCGTCGCGGCTTCCGTGCATTAGTGCAAGATCGCATTCCTGTCAAACCTGTCGCGCGCGGAGCTGCATGGCACATCAATATATCGCCTTTCATACGCCGCGAAGTTCCCGATTTGGGTCATGAGCACGAGGAGACAATTGAACATCTCCGCCATTATGACCTGGATTCTGACGTTGAAAGACCAGGGCCGTCTTATAGGAGGGAGTCCGAAGCCCGCGAACAGCTGGTACTCGATCTCGCTCTAGCCTCGGACGTGTTTTCCCCCGTGCGTCCTCAAGCAGCCGCTGATCCAGGTTTGGACGACGCTCTAGAGACAATGTCTCGCGCCACCGAGGCCATGTCGCTCAAAGACTCGGAGCCGCCGCCCGTCAAGTTTGGCTTTTTGCGTCCAATCTCGAAGGGGTCTATCGACTATTACATGGACTCTCGGAAACAAGACGCAGCACGCACAGACGGCCTCTGTCCGCCGGGCGTCCATCTACTATTGCAGGAGTGGGGAGTCGGTGCGGATCCGTATGCGTACAATTATGAAGATCCATACCAAGATGGCGTCACAAAACTGATGCCAGCCGGTGCCCACCACCCTAGGAGACGATCGATGGATGACATGCCTTCAGCGACGCAACCATCAACGCAGCCCAGAATGCCCCCTGCAGTAGTACCTGCCGCGGCGGTGATGCCCCCTGTCATAATGGCAAGTCAGCCCACGGGTCCAAGAGGACTGGCTGTTATCACGCAAGCACAGTGCGCAGTCTCCAATCAGCAGCACATGTTAAATGGGCACAGCCAGCCTATCGATGACGTATTGGGATCAAGTCAAGATTTCCCGTCTCAACTGCCCATGCCCAGCACGCAGGTCCTTCCCGGTCCTCATGGCGGACGTCCAGGCCCCATCAAGAAGAAAGCTGTCAAGAAGAGAGTCGGTGGATTTTGATCCCCTGTCCTCTCAGCCTCAATGTAGGTGTGCGTTTACGTGATCCTGAGGGACTATCTATGGACAAGCTCATACCATTTGAATCCAGGCAGCAGGTGTTAATATGGCTATCGGGATCGGCGTATGGGCCACATGTTTACATTACAGTAGTGTGCCGCCTGTGCATGTTGTGTATATATGTACTCAGACTATACCTGACCCTGCACCGTCGATTGCCAGCCCAAACCCGGAAATCACAGGAGCTATATACTTAGCTGGGCGCTTGTTTGAGACTGCTTGTTAGAGTGAATTATGCTGGTGTTGGCAGCGCGGCCCAATTGAATTTCACCCCGGATCATACATCCACCAAGCCCTGACTGCGACGTCCTGGCAGACTTGAAACAGCGTTGCTTGAGACTTCAAAACATCGTGCTGGCGCACGAAGCTGGACTCTAACGGGCCCGGTTACTGCATCCTATGAGTGAAGCAAGGTGGGCCAACACACCAGCAAATGAGTACGCCGCGTCCATAACGATGCCATTCCTTGCAGCCCAACTGGCTTTTTGTTTGACTCTGCCGCCCTTTATGAGTCCTTACGAAGTAATCCACAAACTACAAGCATGACTCGGTATCGTATAGTAATGTCTATTTTCAGGAAACAAGGCCGTCGTGTGTGCGGTGTCAGCAAGCTACATTTCAACATTCGCGGGATATCCTGTTCGTACCCACCACTCCCGCATACATGCGCAAGTCCTAGAAGTTGACCCGCATGTATAGCTGGACTCTATCAAGTCCAGACTGCAGACCATTCGCACCCCGATAACGATCCACAGCCTAGCCGCGCAGGTGTATAGAGAGGAGGGTATCGTTGGGTTCTACCGTGGGCTATGGATACCATTGATGACAATCTCATTTGTCCGTGCGTATTCTGCCCTCTTGTGTTTGGCCTCAATAACTGCAGCTTAGTTGAAACCAGGCGCGGCATCATTCACGATATATACGAGTACTAAAGAGTACTTCCGCGATCATCATCTGCTAGCGCATAATACACTACTGAACGTGGCCTCAACTGGTGGCATTGGGTGAGTTTTTACCATGTATGCTAGTCACTGCTCAAACTTACCTTCCACGGGGCAGAGGTGCCCTATCCGGGTCATTGATATCATTTGGGAGTGCGCGTAAGTGTACCTACAGTTTTGATAGTTGTAACGCCAGCTCATGACTTATAGCATTCGAACTTGTCAAGGTCGGCCTGTAGAGGTTACGGGCTAAGCAGTATGCTCATTCGGAAGTGGTCTAGGTTCGCCGGCAGCTGGAATACTCTATCGCTGCAAGCAAGGGTTTGCGTATAATAAAAGCTCCAGGTACTATGGATGCTGTTCGTGAGATATTCAGAACATATGGCCTTGGTGGCCTGTATCTCGGTTTCCGCCTCCATTTCGGTGAGTGCAGGCATATCGCATTGAGAATCAGGTGTGTTCTAAACGAATGTTTCAGTGCGAGATACGGTGGGCACCGGCTTGTACTTTTTCGAGTACGATGGTCTGCGGCACCTGATGGGTCGTCTACAATCTGGGGAGCAAGGTCCAACACCAGCTTGGATGCCCGTTCCATTGTCCACGGTTCCATTCCTATGCGGCTCTCTGGCAGGAGTCACCTCATGGGCATTGATATATCCTCTTGACGTGTAAGTGGACGAATTGAATTGGCAAAATCTGTGATCACTGACGACAGATGTATGCAGCGTCAAGACGAAAGTTCAGCAGCGCGCGTTGGCTGGAGAGCAGCGGCGGGGTACATGGGAGACCTTGCGCCGACTGATCCGAGGTGAGATTGCCTTTGACCCAGTGAACTTGTGATATTACGTTCTCACGTACTGTCTCGATTTGAAGGCCCAGATCCAAATGCGCCGAAGCCGATATTGACAGGGCTAACCAGGTTGTATCGTGGTCTGGGAGTCAGTGCCTTGAGAAGCATCACAACCCACGGCTTGCTATGGACATTCTTTGATCTCACAGCTGGGTACATTGATAGGTTACCAGTGATTAATAGAAGCAATGAAGAGAATGCTACTTAGATGTTCTGGTGACTTGGCTCGGTACTAATGGAGCTGGTGCTATTGCTGACAGACAGTGCCGTCCGCCACGGATCGCATCTCCTTATGATAGTCGAAAACATGCAGGTCCATACATTATAGATACAATTGAGACGCACAAAGCAAAACAGCGAGGCAACATAGCGACGAGGATGCAGGGTAGACATACGGTAGACATGCAGTAACTTAAAATTGGAAGAGGAAGCCGCCTACTGGTCTTGCACGGCGTACGGATGGCGTACAAGCTCGTCATAAAGGTCTGTCGGGAGATCACGGACTAGGGTAACAGCAATGCCAATGACCGGCAGAGCTTCAAGCGGAGGGAACGTGCGAAGTAGGCGCATGGGACTGCACGCGCGCAACATCAGAGTCGACCAAGCTGGAGAAATGTACGGCGTCCTCACCTCGAAGAGTTCATGACCTCATCTCGCATAAGGAGGAGTTGTGCGATGACACAAAGTACGTTGAGGTGCACCCCAAACGCCAAGAGGAAGTCCCAGAGCTGCAAAACCTGGTCGAGTGGGGGTGTACATGCGCATAATGTCAATATCGCTTAGAGAAGTAGAGAATAGTAAGTTACAAATTTAACAGCATACATGAGGACGCTTACATGGGAACGCATAGATCTCTGCGGACAAATTTTTGCTACGCAGATAGGCATATAGCTCCGGATCCACGATCTTAAGGCAACGGTCAAGCAGCTGCGTAAGTGTGAGTCTAAGAACTGTATTAGCGCAAGAATTATAACATGCCTTCAAGCCGCGATGCACTCCCTCAAGAGTTGGTTGTACATAGAGGGGACATGACTCCTCAATGAACTTGGCAAAACAAAAGAACGCCTCCAGCTCGGACGGCATTGTATACAAGAAAGGTGCAGCAAGGACATTCATTCCCTGCACGTACGTGAAGCCGAATTGATGCGTCTCTGAGTCTTGTCTGTCTAGAAGGGTGGCAATGAATCTCGCAACACCCACACAACTCAGTGGGAAGGACTTACCATAATTCCGCCATACAAACGCGTCTAGGAGGCGCACTAGCATGTCTTCTCTCACCCGTTCCTTGAACCCGCGATCTGTTGCTAGAGTTCTAAGGATAACTCAGTGCCTTGGAAAATACGTACGTTTGGCGCGGCACACACCTGAAAGTATCATTCCGGATCTTCTCTCGAACCTCGCATGGTCCTCGTGCGACGTACTCCAGGAATGTGTCTGCCGACACGTCCTGTACGCGTAGTAGGATCTTCCATATCCTAGGGCGCAGGGATGTATCCTATGGGCGCGTTAGCGAGATCCTGATCGACTCGGGGCTGAACATGCCACCGCAGATGGGATTCCGTCGACGAGGATTAGTCGCCGGAGCTTCTTTACAGACTCTTCAATATCATGTATAGTTCGTATCTTCGATGAGAGCTTGAACTGGTTGAGAATTTTATTGAATGAATGGGCCGTCGCAGCGGCAGACGAGGATGAAGATGAGGAAGACATGGTTGAGTCGAGCTCATCAACTCAAGCGCTCTCGATCACTTACTAATGAGCTTGTCCGTTTCGTCCGCCTTCCACATCCACGTCCCCTTCAAGTGCTGTTGTTGATGGACGTGCCGTTCATTTCCTCAGGTGCAATTAGTAGGGCTCATTATGCTCTCGTCCGGAAAGTGGAAACAGCGCCGTCTCCTCAAGTAGCGGACCAATATCTCCTGGACGAGGTCGACGCCGTCCGAGACCAACTGGCACGGTCGACGTTGACTTTGGTATGTCGCTGGTGTTTATGTTATCCTTCGCATCCTGACTCAGGTCAGAAACAATGCAAAGAATACTTGATAATACTTTTGTATTGCACGACGACCGTACATTCGGCAGACATAGACCTTGACTTCGCATTACATCATGCTATCACTCTTGCTGAGAGTGGCAAGATCGTTCAGGACAAGAGGATAGGTATGTATGTTCTATGCATACGGCATGTCCCCCAATGACCGGAATATCTCCCAGGCTATCTGTTTTGCAAGGAGATTATGCCGCTCGACCACGAACTGCAACTAATGCTCGTGAACACCTTGCGCAAGGTGCATCACATGAATCACTGTATGGAAGTGTTTGATTAATGCCCTCTAGGATCTGGAAAGCATTGACATTTCGCGCATCTGTCTTGCACTCGATAACCTCATACAATCTGCGACCGAGGACGTGATTCCTGCCATACAGTCTCGCCTGACCGACTTATTATCTCACAACTCGTCAGTATGTAGTTGAAGCACCCACAATCTGATCCGCGGCTCAAATCTATAAACCCCAAACGCAGGATGCATGTGCGGCGACGCGCCTTGCTAGCTTTCCAGAGGCTTTCCCGTTACAGTCCAGGGATTCTTCAAGGAATCACCAGTAAATTGCAAAAACGACTGACTGATTCGGACCCTGTGGTCGTCAGCGCAGCCCTCACAGCTTGTTCGGAATCGAACAAGGTATGTTGCTCTCCTTTGTCTTGTGTCTCAAGTCTGACTCCTACAAGGCAGGACTGATATCAGCAGATAAGTACCATGCCCTCCTATCAAGGCTTCTCGTATCCGAATGGCGTAATCATCCCGACCCCGCCAAGAATCCATTACTTCTCAAGATCATCAATGCCTTACATATTATTTCGTGTGTACAAACTTCATATACCTGTGCTCAGTTCCTCAACCGCCCAACACCAATAGGTTGTCGCAGGACGATTTGAAGCTCATCTCCCGAATCATCACTTCATCATCCGAGAGAGGCCGCCACGCGTACGGTATGTCACAGTCGCATGTTTTCGCTCGATGCTTATGCAGTTCCACAGCGGCCCTCTATCAATGTTTCTTGGCACTAGCGAATACCTCACCTGAGCTACTATCCGCTGTGCAAGAATCGAGGGGCCGGAAGTTCGTTGAGGGCATACGTGGTTTGCTAACATCAAATGAGCCAAATGACATCTATCTATTTGTCGCTTGCCTGGAGTGCCTCGATAGCCAATTATGGGCAGGCACTGACTCGGATGTTCCTGTAGTTCTGGAAGAATGGGAGATGGAGCGCGTAATGAAGCTGCTCGATTCTGACGATAGATGCATTCGCCAGAAGGTCAGCAGCTCGAGTGGTTCAGTGGGTGTCGCACCACTTACCCTTTTGTTAGACCTTACGCATCCTACAACGAATCGAGACCGCTATTGTGGAGGGATACTACTCGCGCATACTCCAGGGTGACCTGCAGCTGTCGCACATGCACAACACAGACGAGACGTGTAAGAGACTGCTAGAAATCATCGAAGTGATATCTAGCGGGGATAGCGAGCTATATGTTCAGCACGTGAAGAATATATTACAAGCTGTGGAGGGCGACACAGCCATGGAGTTGCGGCACGTATTGCAAGATACTGTTGAAGAACTGCTTGTTTATATCAGGGATGGTACGTAGGACGTATAACATGTCGCCAAAAGGGTGATTAATAAGATAACATCTAGCGGATATTTCATTCCGTAGCGGTTGCATCGGCAGCTTATTCGCCAGTGTTATTGCACAAGATAGCCAGATAGGCCCCACGATGATGATTGTCCTTGTTGCGCTTGTCACTGAGTTCTTGTCGCTTTCACCGACGTCACCCATGAACCTTCTTGTTGGGATTAGCAGACGACTCTCATCATACTCAGGTGTGACTATTCCTTCCTTCTCGTGACTGCCACATTCAAATCGACCTCCAGTATCTATTCAAGATGCCTGCCTACTCTGCATGATTCGTCTTGCAGCCGAATGTGACGACGTGCCAACCGAGGTCATCGACACGGTACGCAAGCTGCTTGAACGTAGCGGAAGGTACATCAGACGGGTGAGGTGTCACCGTTTATCACGTATGTTGTTGCTAATCGGAAATTATAGCGCTGTGATCAGTTTATTAATTTGTCCCTACACAAAAGAGCTCTTCGAGACATCGTTTCATCGGCGAGATCTACTTCTGTAAGTCTGTGCTGCATAGGGTCGCAGATACTTGTGACCTAACCTGTAGTTAGCTCCCAGATTTTTTGGCTGCCTTGGAAGCGCAAGCACCCAGTGTCACGTCATCTTCGAACCGTTCACCCTCTCTGCATACAGCACAATCGCCCGAACGTTCGGTATCTCGCACATCTAATCCCACACAGAAGCTACGCTATGAAGCGTACGAGCCTCCAAAGCCAGCTCCGCGTCTCCGGCGCTATAGCAGCAGCAGCTCACGAGCCTCAGACGACGGAAGCTCCAAGTTCGTCGGCGAGTCGCAAGATGGGCTCGCCCGGACTATCACACCTGGAGACCTTGCACTCGCATCGCGTAGAGACCTCAAGACAATGTCCACTGTAAGAAGCCATTTCCCCCCACTTACATCTCAGAGAAAACCTCAATATGCATAGGGCTCGCCTGCTCCGGCAAACAGTCTACCCGTCGTGCAAATACTGGATGAAGATGACTCCGTAAGTTTAAAAATCAGCCTTGTTCGCCATAACGAGCTCAGCAATTTGGCAGGCCACTCGTGTCGATCTAATCGCTCTTGACTCGCCCTTCGTCTCTGAGCCTATGCAGCCAATTTCAGCCGTGTTGGAGGCATCGGAGCCAGACTTTGAAACAGTTTGGAATCGTCTTGCTGATCACAATGCCCGAGGATGGTGCGAGGCGTCTATCGATGCCGTCGTGCGACGATTGCAGGGGGTGCAACGTCGTCTTAAGGTCATTTCGGAGGATCAAGATCCGTTTAAAGGTGGGTGGCCGTTATCCTCACGTCGACGATACTGGGCTGACCAATCACACGCAGGCGAACTGAAGATCCTAGTATTGCCTTCAGTAGCTCAAGACTCCCGGGTGGCTGTACTTCGCCTGAAAGCAAGCGATGACGACAGTTGTCTCTGGCGTTTGCGATGCCAAGATGATTCATTGCTCAAGATGATCCGGGGGATGTTGGCAGAATCGTACTAGATATGTCATGAGACTTCTTGATTGTTTGTCATGTGTATATCTCGCAATGTCCTTGATCATGACAGCAATATATGCGGTACGTCAGTATGATTACAATGTGATATTATCTACCTTGAAACCCCAAGTCTATCGTGCTTGGACATAGTCATCGATTTTCAGCAAGAGACAGACCGTCTCCGTCGACAGCTCCACCGCGCTCGTCGACACCAATAGAGGCTGGACAACGTCCTCTTCCAGGATGTTGGAGATGAGACCCTGTTCAACGTTGTTAATCTACGCTCCAACAACACGTTTACAACTGTACATACCTTGCGCACATTAATACCAGCATTGCGCTCGCCCATCGCGTGCCTGTTCCGAAGCTCGGTGACGATTGCGATCGGGTTGAGACCAGCGTTCTCAGCAAGCGTTGTAGGAATAACTTCCAGAGCATCGGCATAGGCTTGGAAGCAGTACGCCTCCATGCCCTTAAGCGATTGGGCATATTGCGACAGGAGTCGAGACACATGGATCTCAGGCGCGCCACCACCCGCAATCAATGCTCTACACACTCATGTCAACAACCTTCAATCCGAGGAACCAGCGGCGGTAACGACATACCGCTTCTTCACGAGACAGCGGACAACGCATAGCGCGTCGTGCAGACTGCGCTCGCACTCCTCGAGCACGAGGTTGTTGCTTCCCATAGCAAGGATGCTCACCGTGCGACCGCGATTCTTGACACCCATGACACGCACGACCTTCGCACCGGCGTGGCTCGTCTCCTCGACCAAGTCAGCATAGCCGAGCTTGTCCTCGGTGAATGCCTCGATATCCGCGACAGGCTTGCATCCTAAGCTCTTCGAGAGAAACTCGATCTCATCGCGCTCGACGTCCTTGATGACGAGGATGTTCAAGCGCTTGAGGAAGGTAAGCGATGTGTCATCGACGGCGTCACGCAGAATAGACTTCTGAATGAGCAGGACGTTGCAGTTCGCCTTTTTGATCTTCTTGCAAATGTTCAAAAGGTATTGCCTGCCTTCCTTGATGACCTTGTCCATTTGCCGGTAGTCGTTGATCACTACCGTGTTGTCCATCTGCAGTGGTGCAAATTGTCAGTACGGAAGACGTACCACGCTTGGGCGAACTAACATCAGGCTTGGGTGCACTCAGCTGGAATTGGATGATACCAATCTTTGCCTTCTCAATCCGTGTTGGTCCCCCCGCAGCAGTAACAACATTCTGATTTAGGACAACACCATCTACCAGCTCGGTGTCTTCAATGGTGCCGCCAACCTTCTTGACTATGCGGATGTCGCGAAGGTCAACATTCGAGGAGGTCGGGGTAACGAGACGGAGCACTGCCTGAACTGCTATTGGCGCAAGGGTAGACGAATACTGCGACACAATCTGGCACGACCAGATCAGCAATCATAGCCGAGCGATCTCCGTGTCTGCAAGCTCACTTTTGAGTTAAGGGAGGTAGTAGCAGCGTGGAGAAGAGATGACTTGTCGCTGAGATCAATGGGCGTTGAGATCTCTGTGAGGTATTCCACCGCCTTCGCAGATGCCTTCAAGAACGATTCGGCGATAATGGTGGGATGCATGCCCTTCTGCAGCATTTTCTCTGCCGCTCCGAGGAAGCTACCTGCCAGCACGACGACAGATGTCGTCCCATCACCGGCCTCGACGTCCTGAGCTGCCGACAGATCCACGAGCTTTTTGAAGTATTAGACCTTAATTCAACACGATTGTTGAGAGATCTGTACCATTTTTGCAGCAGGATGCAGAGCTTGGATACTTTTCAAAATAGTCGCGCCGTCATTCGTGATGATGAGTTCGCCCTTGGGTGTTTGGATCTGGAAAATATGGCATTGGCGAGACTTCAAGTATGATTCGCGTTTAGCACGCACCATTTTGTCCATACCCCGGGGCCCAAGCGACGTCCTGACTGCATCGCTGATCGCTGACGTGCTTTGACATAAATCCCGGCAATATATGAAGGGTTGCAACAGGAGCAGACGAACCTTTCGCAGCGACCATATTCGACAGTCGCACTTCCATGGGTTTGCCCTTCACAACAATCTTAGACGTGGATGGTGATCATGAAATATTTTGGATTTACCTTGTCATTGAAGGCAGTGTTAGACCCCCCGCGGGATTGCGTCTGTTGTGCAATGGCAGCCATTGTGGAAGTGTAGGAAGCAGACAGTCGAGGTCGGGATAATTGACCTCGCGCGCTAACGCGAATCTCAGTGTCGCGCTCGATGTATTTCACGTGACCCAAGATTACGTCGGTGCCACAACTCCTAAGTCGATCAAGTACGCGTACCCCATTCCTTACTTTCCTCCCAACTCTAACTATCGTCGACATGGATATGGTGAGCTCAACATAACGCCAGACCATTATCACTCCCTCACTGCTCCTAGTTCGATGATCAGAATCCTTTCGGCCCTGGTCCGGCAGGACTGTTCGCACAATTGACCCAGTAAGTCCGCATCATATTAAGGGACTCTTGAGCCTCGCATGTTTATGACCTCATGTGCGTAGAGGATTCGGCGCAGGAATGGGCTACCGCATGGGTCGCCCGCCTGGACGCGGCTTTGATGAATACTACAAGGCCTATAGTGTTGCGATGCTCCCTGGGAAGGAACGAGACAACGTTAGTTACGGTGGAAAGAGTATGTATACTTTTATGACCATTTATCCGTCTGAGCTCACCGCTGAAACTATAGTCATAATGCCTCCATCTGCACTTGCTACTCTATCTTCGATGGAACTCGAGACTCCTGCATGGATGTTCAAACTTCAGAACGCCACCAATCCCGCAGCATCCACGCACGCTGGTGTCCTAGAATTCATTGCCGAGGAAGGCTGTGTCCATCTACCGCATTGGATGATGCAGACACTGCGACTGGAAGAAGGTGACCCAATACGCCTGAACAGCTGCAATCTACAGAAGGGCAAGTTCGTCAAGCTCCAAGCGCAAAGCACCTTATTCCTGGAAATATCTGACCCGAAAGCAGTGTGCGTGATTATGTATTCCTTTATGCATCATATACTTACACACTCGTGGCCAGGCTTGAACAAGCCTTGCGGCATTTCACGGCACTCACTCAAGGCGACATTATCGAGATCTCGTATAACTCGATAGTATTTGGGTTGCTGGTAATGGAAACGCAGCCTGGCGGAGAGGGAATCAGTGTTCTTGACACCGATCTCGAAGTGGACTTCGCAGCTCCAGTCGGCTATGTTGAACCCGAGCGCCCCAGAGCCGTGGCGTCCACTATGGCATCGAAGCTCAACATTGACCTGAACTCTCAGACCCCAACATCATCCCGCCCTACATCGTCTCTCGGCGGTAACTTTGCTGGTACCACCTCTCGCACTCCTGCTATGAGCAAGGGCGGCGACCATTGGGAAAGTTTCAAGGGTAAGGGAGAGACCCTGGGCGGTCGCAAGACAAAGGGTAAAGGTATCAGCCATAGAAAGGTCGAGGAGGTCTCGCAAGATAGCAAGATTATCAGAACAGAGTGAGCAAAGTTTTCTGTGCGTATACAAGGTACTCACGTTGTTGATCAGTCAACATCGTGTGGTGACGAGCGAAGCCCTTGAAGCTGATGCAACGGCCCCTGCACCTCTGAACCTTCCATTTGGCCAGTTGTTTTTCGGGTTCAACGTTCCGCCCTATGTCCCTCCTAGCGAGAAGTCTACTGAAGAGGAGGTCTGTTGTTTTAGGTTTTTTATTTTCTCTTGTCGCTCGTACTTACCCCAATGGCAGCCGCGTACGTTCACAGGTTCAGGTAACACGTTGAGTGGACGATCTACCGCCCAGTTGCAATCCTCGAGCAGCAAAGGCAAGGAGAAAGAGAACGCGACCTCGTGGGGACCTAGCGGCCAGGCACTGGGATCGTCACGTCCCGGGGCCTTCTCAAGAGTGGCGTCGTCAGGGCCACATGCAGTGGGCGCTGGCGGGGCGTCTGTGCCTGTCTTGCCCCAGCGGAACAAGGCAAGGCAGGTTCAGGAGCGCAGTCCATCGCCTGATTATGGCATGGACGATGATGACGACATCATTGAAATTGACAGCGATTGACCAGAGGACTCACTTCGCATGTATTGGTATTTGTCGAACCCAGGCATACTTTCGACAATTGATCATCCCGATGTTAGTATTGCATCGGTTCATGAGCCACTGCAACCGAGCAAGGAGGACACGTCTTGTAACACTACATAGTGACCAAGCATTGTATAATTCATCATAGATATCGTATGCGCGATTACATTTGGTATCCCGTATATCATCCTTACACAGCGACATCTCACAGCATTACTACACCAACGCCTTTTCCTGCTGGTACACCGTCTACATCAGTCACGCCCGCAAGGGGTGCCGTGCGCCAGTTGTACAAATAGTAGTTGAGAAGACCGTTGCCCTGCCCGAACTGCAGGCAAACACATCAGCTTCATTGGGCATTACCGCACGACGAAAGCGACTTACTCGGTGGCTTTCGAGGAACTGCATGTTGTCCATCATCGTCAGCGTGTTGACAACGTCGAAGCCGGATTTGTCTGCTATGATTAGCAAGTCCGCTACGAGCTCCTCCAGACGCCTCTTGAGGCGGCCATCTTCTTCGGCATGATCGGTGAACGCGACGTCTGTTCCGTAGTAAAAGAGGTACGCCGCCTTCAGCAGGCTGTGCTTGGTCGATGCCATGACAGTCGAGGGGAGGGAATAGAACGAGATGAAGTCGGTTATTTTGTGCGTGTCTGGGTTCTGTGATAGCGTGACAATTCAGTCCGTCGCCAAAGCAGCGAGCGTGTATACCAACCTCCACAACGTACGTCCAGATGACTTGACCTTCGCGAGGCGTCTTCCAGCTATCCACATCTCTGGGGCCCTCACCAAAGCCGCTGAGGAGGTGATGTTGTAGCTCTTCTGGAGACATGATGTGTGACATGCCAAAACGACTCGTGTATCGTGAGTAGAGCTCGTGCACTTGCGCGACGTCGCGCTCCTCCATCTCTCGTAAGCCACGCGAAAGCAGGCGCGGGCTGTCCGGAAGCTTATGCAGCCGTATCATACGTGCGAGCGTCATGCTCCGCGGCACCATTGTGAATTGCACGTCGACGAGCTTCTTAATATTTAAGCAGCGGTGGTAGTAACTGCAGATGCCAGTCGCATCAAGACGCGTTTGATTTCTTTAGAGACGTTTTGCACACACCGACATGTCGTGACCGGCGTGGGTAACAGCACGCCGGCCGTATATAGTGCCTGAAAGACGCCCTTCAGATGGCACTGTCGAGTGATCTCCTTTATCAGGACGGGCGCGAGCCGTTTTGACCGGAGCTTCTTGTGTACGCATAGGAAGTTGACCTCGCTCGCTTTGAAGGTGCTGCGCGATCGCATCGTCACTAGCGCGTCGCCGTGCACGCAAGCAGCGACTCACTTCTCCCGCACCCGCACGGTCATGGGCACGCCCGTAATGAACGCGACCAGCTTCTTGTTCGAGGCGACCCGCACACCGACGAGCCATTCTTTATGGTATCCTGGCGGTTGCAGCGCCCTTCGAGCACTATTAGAGGGACTACTTGTATGTGTGCATGGCGTACCGACCATTTGAGAAATTCGGCCGAGTACTGGAAACGGAACGACGCATCGTCGTCTTCCACATAGTTCGCGGATAGAAGTTCGTACACCTCTCGCAGCTGCAGTAAAGGCATAAATATTGAGAGACCAAAGAAGAACTAATATTGTTCACCTGCGCAGGGTCATTAACGTCAATTGTGGACCACACAAAGTCCTTGGGCAGTGGGTATGGCTCTTGTCGCACCTCCTCTCGCGGTTTCGATGGCTCAATATAGCCATCCGCCGATGGCGCCTCCTCGCCTGCAACAAATGAGAAACGAATATACAGTACAGGGACTAAACCCACCAAGCTGAGGTACAGGCTGCGTTGTCCAAAACTAGAGAGGCTCTACCGTTGAGGACTAGTCACTGTTAGCTGTTATAGCACGAACCTTGTGATCACCCGCATCCTTCCTGTTCAGCCCTCCAATGCCTGATTTACCCTGTATCACATCCTTGATCTTCATCTGCTCCAGCGCCAGTCGTACCGTCGCTGCATCCGCAGACGCTGCCTGGTCGCCGCCTTCTTCGCGCACCTTGTCCAGAACCGCGTCAACCAGCTTTTGCGGGATCCCATCTCCATGTCCTGTGCGGAGCGCGTTGAGGGCCTTTAGTGCCTTTGACCGCTTTTTCTTCTTTTTCTTGCTTGAGGTGGATGGCGTATTGCCCTCAGGAAGCGTGGAGCCAGTCGCGGTCTGCTCGTCGTCTGAGATATCTGAGCCAGTGTCATCGACGTCCTCGACGTTCTCGACACTGTCCTGGTCAGCGTCGGGCTCGGCGACCTGCTTCTCTTTTGCCTTGGATGAAGACATAGTTATGGACGAGAGGCTGCGGGATAAGGTCCAGTATGGCCCTGCCCGCACCACGAGCGCGCGCCTCTGTGACGCGTCTTCCAACGTGGAAGCGCCGTCGACTCCAGTCGGTATTATGTATGTAGTGTGATCATGTATGGCGCTCGAGCTGCAACAGTATTATCCTCGTCGGCCACCGCATGAAAGGAGACACGTAACTTGAAATTAACTCATATCGATGCAGATTGAGGAACATAAGGCAGTGTTAATGCTTGATACTCTTCTCAGCTTGTGATCATCATACAAGCGTAGGGTCATGGCAGCGATGCTCAGCTCGCCTTTAAGATAGATGCCAGTAATCCGGTTACAAAAAGGACAAATCTTCTTCCTTCTGCAATATCTGAGTCGCGTGGCGGCGGATCCAGCGAATTAATGAAATGCAAGGCGAAAGAGGTAGATACACCCTTGCGCCAATGTATGAGGGCGAAGTGACAGCATATGATAGACACGATGAAATCAAATACATGACATAATGGAAACGATACTGCATCGAGTCCAATGGTAGCTACAGCTTGATGTTGTGTTAGGTAAAGGCGTTACTATGAACGGCAAGGGTTCAGAGTGCGGTGAAATTCCGTTGCGGAATCCAACGGAAGCATCCTGACATAAGTTCAGGCTGTTCAGCACAACCGGTCGCCAAGATACTAGAAGCACGCACAGGTATCTGTGCATAGCTCCTCCGCATCAAACCATTCAGCAGAAATATCAGTTTCATTGCTCTCTGAGAGCAGGACAAGCCGCTGCTGGACCAGAATTCATCGATGATGATGAATGCGCCATCTTGTGATTTGCAGCCCAAATGTTGAGCACCATCCTGGTGACAAGTGTGCTTGAGATTCTACGGTCATTGAAAAGGTCAAATATATAATCTCGTAAGAAATACATCACACGAACTCACGCATTTGTCAACGTCGTGAGCATCCCCTTCGCCGCAGGCTTGAGTAAAGTCAGATCGATATGCTCTGAGAATCACGGTCAAAGACATACGGGACCGAACTGATGAGGGAGTCAATCGCCGATGTCACGTCTACCATCGTAGAATGATAACATACGATGAAAGCCGCGATATTTGATGTATGCAGTATGACCAGTGCTCCGAAGTATAAGACACCTATTCAAATTTCGTTAGTGTAATTCAGAGACGCGTGATTGGCTTACCATCCCGGAGCATTACCTCGGATAGAGTTCCCGTCCATACACGTACAATACACGCCAGTCTACACAGTGTCAGGACGAAGATCACGAGGTCGCAAAAGAGCTCAGTTCCCCAGGCACCGCAAAGCCTTGATCAAGATAAAGCGTCGAGTAAAGTCAATGAGGCGCAGAGGAGCATACGATAGCTTTTGCGAGTATGATTATGAATGAGACTCGTCGAAAAGGGACCGGTGACCACGTACTGCTGCAAGGTCAACGTGAGATCGCATGCTGGCAGGAGAATTGTCCCGAGTTCAGCCCCGTCACGAGATACCTGACTTGTGACGACTGCCCACTAGAGTGCACAGTTAGACTCTGCGTTGAGATGGATCGCGGGGGCTCACCACTGCTACAGCAATCATGATTGCATAAACCGTCACAAGCAAGACGAGTACCTTCTTACTACGTTCGTAGAGAGCGAAAACTCTTATCCCCAACAAAACTGATGCATTGAAATCGTGGAACAAGGGGTCAGGCCAACGTCGTTTTCAACAATACTGAGATCCATTTACCCACAATAATGCCTTGCGAGACCATCAGAAAGCATTGATCATAGACCCGTAATTGGTGACACCTGTTTATCTCGATCATCTCATAAACAATAAGCAGACCAATGATAGATGACAAGCTGACCCCTGTCGAGATATGTGTGATCAAGACAAGGATCGCAGAGAGTTAAGAGCCGACTGAACTCACTTCCTCAGAGAAGTAACTGAAAGACTCGAGTGCACCCGGGATTTCCCCAATCAGCGTCAGGTAGCGGTTACAGAAAAACAATATGGAGTTGAGGGACATTCTGCGTCGCCACCAGAAATATTGTATTTCCGCTGAGAGTGTCAAGAAGAAATCAAAAAGTAAGATAGCTCGATAAATGCCGTCAGTCTGTTGTGGCTGTGCCCATGCAGCGGATACTGTCAAATACTCACTAATTGAGACCAGCAAGAAACAACGGGTCATCACCAACGCTTGAGAGCTGATGGGAACGTTAACCTCGTCAATCTCGAACGAACTGTGGAGACGTACAATTCGTCGATTATTCGCATGCTGCTCTTGGTATATCGGAGTATCGTGTGGCGAGGAGGACAAGATCAACGACAGTGAGTGTTCGCAGCCAGCCGTCCATACTTTATAGACAGTCACGACACTGAAAATTTGTGCCAGTGAGAATAGGTTGTGCTAGAAGCCCTTCTAACACCAGCATTCACTCTTCAATACAAGGTTGGCTGAAGGAAGGAACTTCCATGGCATCACAACGTCGAAAAAGTGCGAGGCACATCAGTCCTGTCAGCACTCTCCAGGGTGTTCTATCAACGCACATGCTGTAGCATAGGCATGTTATATTAACAAATGAAAACCTACACTTTAGGCGCAAGCGGACGGGCATCTGTGAAAGTTTTAAGTGCCAACATATGCAGCGTGTGCTGACAGGGACGCGATGTTCATCGCTTGTGTCGGTAGCATGCACGGAAACTGAGGGTCAGTACGTTTGCGACTATTTCAATTAATACGAGAAGTGCTTCCGAGAGCGTTCTGACAGCTTCATTTTTCCGACCGGACTGCAGCTTTTATATTTCATATGCACAATGCTGTGATTTAGGCTTCGATGAGCTTACTCACAACCCGGCAGAGAGGGATAAACTCCTACCAGTGTAATTGTGCGATCCTAATAGTACGGGTGATGACCAATGGGCAAAACATGTGGCGTATGCCTCGCTGGTCTGGTCAAGACAGTGTAATAATCAGTGCTGAGTATTGATTAACTGCAAAGTATAATAACGCAGTTGATAGTTCAATGCAAATAGTAGTAACGCCACGCGGAGCACGGATGCTAGTTCATAAGCGCGTCTCTCGTTTATATCACCCTGCGTCGTCGCTGCTTCACACGGTCGACCATGCTAGTATGTTCTCCAAAGTCATCATGTAAAGCGAGTGGAGAACGTGTTTGAACCATGATATCGCATGATTGTTCCGCGGCTGATGATAACTCGACTTTGATCGAAGACGATACCGGTCGACCTCGTTTCCGCTTTCCAATTGTTGGTGTAGAGGGAGGCATCATGGTATCCATCTGTTCCGTTTTACCCGCACGTTGCAGAGTCTCTGTCCGTGTAGATAGCGACGGAGATGGCGATGGGAGGCCATAGGAAGCAAAAGATTTCAAATCGGACGTAAAGAGCACCTAAGAAGGTATGTGAGTCGTGGAGGATAAGGTCAATCGATGACACAGGAATCGAACCGAGTGCGCCCATCCCGCGTGGTCTCCCCACACGGCTGCAAGCTTGTTGCTCACTTCGTCGTACAGTTTAGGTGTCATGGCCATTTTGGATTTTGATGAGCCGCTCATGCCGTAGTGCTTAACCGCGATCTGGTGGACATGAGTGTCAACGGGTATGACTTCATGCTGTCGGGACGAGGACATTAACACATAGCACTGAAAGATAAGCCTCCCAGGAATACCTTGTCTAGACTCATAAGAAGGACGCAATCTGCAACCTTTCTCCCAACACCAACAAATTTTAATAGCTCATCTCGCGCTTCCAGCGTAGAAAGGTTCCTGAGCGTTTGAAGCCAGCTTTCGGCTGGTTCAACCTGATTACCCTGGATATTCCCCGACCCGCGGGCATCAACAAGCATTTTGCATGTTTTCTGTATATAGTCTGCACGATAGCCAAAGCCGAGGCTTCGAAGGGTCGCCGTAACTTCTGGCCGAGCCAAGGCCGAGGGCGGCGGGAACGGATGATATGTCTCGGTGAGCGGCAGATTCCGCAAGGTGGCCTCGTCTGATGTATTTTGTGCCATGTCAGGGGGTGGAATTGTGGCTAGTGCAGGTGAATAACGCTGACAGAGCGCCTTGACCATTTTCGTGATTCGTACAATGTTGTTGTTCGACGAACATATGAACCTATTTCAAAATTCGTAATTACACATGTTGTAATCTAAATGAACACATACGATATGATATTCTCGAAGGGATCCTGCCTCAGCATTCTGATCCCACTGAACCTTTCTTTGCATTTCTGAAAGACCGGATCGCGCTTACCCCACTGGTTGTAGAGGCTCACCAGGTCGACATTAAGCTGAAAGTAGTCGTGTATCCATGCAAGTGTTTCCTTCTCTCGTTGAGCCAAGACCTCTAAGTCCAGTTCGCCAGATGTGTTAGGGAACACCGAACGGTAGAAGAGTATGTCGGGACATTGACGAAGACAGACAATGCGGTCACGCAAGCACAGGCGATACTCGTGTGTTGGAGAGTGAAGGGTTGTGCCAGGGGAGATCGAGGGTATGACCAGCGGGAAAATACTCCAGCGGAAAGACTGGCCACACTGCAGCACTGCGCTAAGTGAGAGTTGCGTGACGGATAGCGGGAGAGAACGAAAACCAGCAGGGACTACACAGGTCATAGTATAGTTAGAGCAGCACAGGATATATCGGCGAACTCGATTCTATGTCACCGCAGAATCCAGATGGGGCACAGCTAGAGTTGTTGAAGTTGAACGAGCAGAGCGCCCGCGCCACAGCAAACACTCGTCTCGGAAATAGACACCTGCCTAACTCTTCCATCGCCTCCATGTCATCGAGGGGAGTGTATGTACTCAATGGACTCTAAATGTCTGCTTAGAATGGAAGAGAATCGGTCTCAGATGAAGAAAAGACTCCCTCCTTGAGGAGAGGCAAAACTATTGGACGCACTGGGAATTGAACCCAGCACCCCCCGCAAATACACTCAAGTGCTAAGCGGATGTGATAACCAACTACACCATGCGCCCTTGTAACATGTTTATACATGGATATATATATCGGTTTGTCATATGTAACACAGAAGCAAACATGGAATATGTTCAACGGACATCTAGCTCGATCTCATTGGGCATCCTCCCAAATATCGCGGTTTACAAAACAGACCGTCTCATAGGTTTACCGTCAATACTGATCACAATCTTGCCAAATTGCTCGCCTCGGTGAAGGAGCTCAAATGCGTCTTCGGCTTTCTCAAGACCATCGACAATATGGGATACCAGTGGCACAATGGAGTGGTCAGCAATGAACTGCGTTGCAGCACGAAGGTCACTGCATGAACCCATTGTAGAGCCTGACAATCAGTCAGCGTCAATATGGTAGCGAATGTCCGACAAAAGATGAATTCACCAATCAACTGTTGATTCTTGAGAACTTCACGCATGGTGAAGGGGACAAGGGGAGAAGCAGTCCTATGAGGTAGACGTGCCACAGAAAGCGCGTAAGGCTCTGTTACAAGTCGCAAGCACCCAACACTCACATGCCGTAGACGACAATGCGACCACCCTGCTTAAGCATCTTGTTGGCTCGAGTTGTGATATCACCTCCAGCCGAGTCGATAATTGCACTTAACAGCGGATTCTTAGGGCTACTCTTCTTCAGGACCTGCTCAAGCTGTATATGCCATCCTTCTTCACATCACATTGAGGCAACGGCGCTGAGAGCTTTTTCGTAACATAAACTCACCGGTCTTGTAGTTCACGCCTGCCTTGGCACCGAGAGCGATGGCCTTGGCAATCTTCTCTTCCGAACCACTCGTCACATACACATTAGCCCCGTGTGCAAGACAGATCTGCATCGCCAATACAGCGACACCACCGCCTACGCCCGTGATTAGAACATTGTCGCCTTTTTGTACACGAGCATTCACAACTGCAGCTCTAGTCCAGCTCGCGGTCAGTCCATACAGTTGTAGGAAGTCAATATTCACCTCCAGGCTGTCACACCCCCGACCGGCCAGGCAGCCGCATGCTCATCATCAAGATGCTCTGGTGTTGGAATAACATGTTCACGCTCGACGACAACATACTGCGTTAACGTTCCAATGGGAATCACGCTTCCTCCACCAATGATACTGAATCTGAAAGATACAACGGTCTTACGTCACGCGCTCTGAGACATGAGAAAACTCACCTGGACTCGGGGGCATCTGGGTGAGAGTCCCAGCCTCGCGTTGGATTGAGGAATACCCGCTTGCCTAGGATATCGTCGTTGGGCTGGGTTGATGCGACTACCGTACCTGCGCGTGCATATCAGCCGACGTATCAGATAAAGGCCAGTTAACTGCTAGTGTACCGGCACCGTCTGCACCCATCACGGAGCCAAGGGTGGTGTCTGGGTACTGTCCCTTGCGCTGCCATATCTATACAATGGTGAAGTTACAGACCTAGTACTTTGAGGCAGGCACTATAACTGAACGTGACGTACCTCCCTGTGGTTCAGGCCCGCGGCATTGACTTTGACCAATATCTGGCCTTCCTTCAGAGCAGGTATGGGGCGTTCCTCGAGAATAACGTCATGATAGATTGGCTTGCGCTCAGGGGAAGATTTCTGCAGGATGAGCACCTTCGTCGATTTGGGTAATCGAGAATCCATGGAGTCAATGCTGTCTACCGGTACAAGGTCAGCAGTGGGTAGTGTACACTGCGAACCTACTTCAACTAATCCCCATCATGCGGCAGCCGTGATCACGGCATCTGTCAGCAGACACAGCGCCATTCCTAAATCTGTGGAAGCCCACCGAGGCACGAGATCAAGGACGGCCGAGGTATAATCGTTTACACGCCCGATTGGGCAACTCACCTGCCAAACACAGAGCCCGTATCATTGCGCGCCCCGACGCGTCCTCGATCGCGACTTTCCTGCATTGACCGCCATGGGCAGACAGCTCCGCTCCCGTGCCTCACGCCCAAATTACGCGACCCTCATTCATTTTGATGACGATGGTGCCGGCCCCTCGAACGCGTCTGCGCCCATCTTCGAAGAAGGCGACAGCGGGAGCGACTTTGCCCCTGAGGATGCACGAGAACATGCAGCTGAAGAGGACGACGAAATGGACGATGATGTTGTAGAAGAGGATGAAGATGCACCAGGAGATGGTGGTCGACTCTCAGACTCAGACATCGAAGGCTCTGTGGTAGTTCTCTCTACTCCAGGGCCTCAGCGCAAGAAGACGAATGCAAAAGTGAAGAATGTCTCTGGCGTGCCGGGAATCGTGACTTCTTCGCGACAAAACTATGTACTTCCCAGCCTACATCATAGGCATCGCGCAATTCCGTTATACGACAGAGGTGGTCCTGTGGAACGTCTGCTGCAGCCTCCTGCTCCCTTTCGACCTGCAACAGTCTCGTTGACCAACAATTGGTCATTTACCCCCATATCTGACCGTGTGGGTAAGTCGTGGGGGCATAATGTTGGCCCAGGTCCTCTGTGGGAACTCATGGAGGACCGAGGGTGGTTCAAAGAGTCAATGACCACCGACGGGGAGGTGAGTGCAGATGAGAGGTGTCGAAGGCCGAGGGTGCATGCAGGGGTGACCGTGCAGGGATGCCGTATTTTGACACCGGAGTGCGTATATCCAGCCGCTCTTTGTTTAGCAATGTATCGGAATTTGATCAGGGGAATGAAGAGACGCAATGCCGTATTTGCCCACCGGCCTAGATGCGCAAGAGAATGGGGAGTACAAGGCCCCTCCTCCAGTCCCGTGCTCTTTCGGCCCTTATGAGAAGCAGACCCGTGTTATGATGAAGATGTTTGAGGCCCGTCGAATAGGTGAGGCTGCTCAGTCTTTACTGTGCAGTGGGAGTACATACGCACGACGAACCAGAGGAGTTCATTCCTAAAAGCAAGTCACACGTCTTTAATCCCGGGGCACCTGTTTGGGGTCTCTCCTGGTGCCCAATACATCCCGATGATCGACCTCGTACGTCTCTTGCCTTCGTCGAACACCTTGGCCTTGTACAAACCCATCAGCAGGTCATGGGCATAAGCAGTACCTAGCTGTTGCGCCCTTTCCCTCAAGCGAGTATTCGCCGTCCATAGGGGTCCGAATTCAGAGGCCCGCCAGTGCATGCATACAAATCTGGTCTCTAGGCCCTTCACATGATGCAATGGAAGTCGATGGCAATGGAGGCAACGACCCTGGGGAGATGCGATGCGAATTAGTACTCTGCGTTGAGAGCGGCCCTGCATTTGAGCTACGTTGGTGTCCGCTCCCAGCAAACGATCCTGCACCGGTGAGCTGAAAGTTGTTGGTTGTTCGGACTGACGCAGATTTACGACGTCTGAACCGTTGTCTTATTCAGGCTGACGGTAGTAACTTAATCCCACGTAAGCTCGGCATTCTAGCAGGTACATTTGAAGACGGTTCGTTTTCGCTCTACGCGGTCCCTGACCCTGCTAGCCTTGCGGCTTCACTTGGAGACAACCACGATCCCTCTCAGCCCATATTTGGTGAGTAAACCCATTTTCAGCTCCTATGATGTGTCTCATGACCGAGGCGCGTGCAGTGAGCATGACGCAGCCATTACTACGTATCGAATTCGAGGAGACAATGTGCTGGGGCTTTGACTGGGCCAACAGCGAGGTGATAGCTGTCGGTTGTACGAACGGTCAGAATGCCTTTTCTATCTCGCTGCCATCACTGACATCCCACCACAGGCTCGATTGCTGTATACGACATCGGAGAGGTACTGAGGACCGGCCAATGCGATGCTCGACGTGCGCAGCCTAATGACAGCCAGTACTCGACATTGTTTTGATTTAAGACATTTAGACATACTTCCAACTCACCACTTCACGGTGCACCAGTCGGCTGTCCGGGTGTTGGCATGGGCACGTACGCCAGTGTCCTCCGGTTCCGGAGAGCGTACCGCCGACAACCCAACCATTATCGCAAGTGGCGGATACGACGGCCTTGAGTGTCTCACAGACATCAGGGAAGTCTCAGGGAGCCTGTTGAATCGTACAAGAGGTGGGCGCTTGGTCTTGGATTTCATAGTAATGAAGCTAACAACGCTTTCCTAGACGTCGTAAACGCGCTATGCTACTCAACATACTGCGGAGGCCCAGTCACGGTTGACAACGAAAACATGATCAAAACGTATTCGCTGTCCCCGAGCATGCTGGGCAGGGGACACACCATCGTCGAACCCGAGGGACCAAGCTGGGTATGTCACATCCGTACTGAGTATGGATTCACTACATGCTCATTCGTCTCCTACAGAGTGTCGCCGCATCTGACTATCAGCCCCAACTCGCCATCGGTGTGGCCGATGGTAGCTGTTTGACCACAAACACACTCAGGGCGACTAGACGAGGCGGCTCAGTGGTAAGCCACAATATGCTTTTACGAGCCACAATAAGGTTACTATTGATGGTGTTACTTGAAATAGCCATTCTTAGTGCACAAGATTTATCAGCTAGACTACAGCCGTAAGGATCGTGAATGGCGGATGCTAGAGAAGTTCTTGCCCCAGGTAGGGTCTTCTGACTTGAGGCGTAGACCTGCTGGCTGACAATCTCCGTTTAATACTCAGGAAATACTGGATCGTACAGCAGCAACCAAGGCCAACGTGGATATCCCCACCGGCATCGGTGTATGGCCACGCGAAGTTGCTGTGCAGCGAGTCGTCTGGAATGATGGCAATGGGCTTGCAGGCGCGCCATTTCTCGCCTCAGCTACAGGTTCAGGGTTATGTCGGGTAGACTGGTTGCTTGGCAGGTGGCACAGGGACCGAGTACCATACTACGGCATTGAAGGCATCAGGGGAGAAGTAGGTGTTCAAATTGATGAAGCCGAGGAATCCGATTAGCAGTCTGGATTGTATCTTACTACTTGGTCATCTGAACAAGATCGTCGAGTACACAAGATGATACATCGTCTTGCGAGCAGGAAGACAATCTCGATGCGATCAAATCGAGTAGCGATGCGATCTGGGGCTTCGCGCGGAGTACAAAAGTAAATGTGGGCGCTTTGAGGTGTGCACGGACCCGCTCCATCTCATTTGCATGCTGCTTCGATTACTGCTGCGGTCTATGATCCTAGATGATCCATATCTCTAGCGGCCTGGCCTTTAGACTTTGAATCAGCCAGTCTTCTCCTTTGTCTGCAGCGCTCCGCGTCTACTGGTGCACATACTCAATAGGGCTTTCACACAAGCTGGCACTTGGATACATGGACACAAGAATGAGACTCGGGCTGGGGTTTCGACGAGATCCGGGACAGTTTCTGTCTGCGTTCCCAGAATTGCGCCAAGCCACGACCCGGTCATTGACGAGGAGGCGAAATCAAAGTTCATTGTCATATGAAGGTACGCCCGTTGTTCAAGTAAGATTAATGAGTACTTCCGTGTATACAGTCGTACCTGGACCCTCAGGAGCTGTAGAGATCACGGTGGACGACATGGATGGACTTCAGGCTAATCCAAATGACCATGAAGTCCTGCCCGCGTTAGGACCATCGGATGTTCTGCATACTTCTGACCGCGGCGCATTGTGTCATTTAGTTATTGCGCCATCAGTACCATTGTTTGCTAAAATTCCTGATGTTCGCAAACTCGATTCATTGTGTCCCCATATGGGAGGAACCAGTGACATGTAGATCGAGGGTTCTCTCCTTTTCTGGTCGACACCGTGACCTTCTAGTCTGGAACCATCAATGCTGATGCGCGTCATTACCTTCACCTAGTCATCTTGACCCAATACAGCACGTTTCCCGTCCGCATGTAGATGCCTCCACTTTCTCAGACGCCTCATGTACCCTTTGCGATGTCACCACTTCACATCGCTCCGAGATATAAGAGAGTGATTCCGGAGCATGTCCCATCCTTCTCTCAGACTCGACCTTGAACGATAACTTTCGTTTGACCGTCATTCATGCGCTCGTTATTGCATAGCGAACCCAAAATGCGATCCTCAGAGTCGCAATTCCACTCCCTTGTCCAAGATTCTCAAAGACCCTACAATATTCCCTTGCGTGGGTGCAGCTATCAGAGATGTCGTTCAGACTGTAGGCCACACAAAAGACACGGCACGCAGCACCAGGATCTAATGGTAGGTCAAATCGTGCGGGCTCGGGTATTCTTGTGATTACAGCCTCAACCCTTCCCATGTACAGCAAACTGTTGACTACAGATATGAAGAGCCAGAGTCGGACGAGTTTCGTTCTAGCTTTCTCCTGGTGCGTTTCGTGGACTTGTTCTGTGATCAGACAGATGCTGAAACACACGGAGTAGCCTGATATTTTTGAAGACGATGAGATAGAAATATCTTCCGTCCTCCCCCCTGATTCGTCGAGGGCATCCTGCAAATGCACCAATCACGCATGTACCAGCGGCAGATCACGAAAAGGACGCTTTGCTACATTGATCGTGGTGGGTCCCGTGGGTCTTCGATTCCTTGCAGGCGTCTGAGTCTACATGCAGCATTCGATTGGGCTTCTGCGCACAACACGCGGCCGTCGGTCTTAATGCGCAAACTTCGAGCGGTCTCAGCATGCCTTACATTGAGTCGTCAAGCGAGCGCAGCCTCGTTGCATTCGTGTTGTACATTATTGTCATATAGACTTCGTATTCTACACCTTCTATATTTTGATTCAATACACATCGCTTGCGTAGTTCATCCGCATTATACATGCGAGTTGTCGCGTCGTGTGACAAGGCACCCGATTATCGTGACAACCCACGCCTAAGTCTCGTCACACCAGTGTAAAGTCACACAATGTCCCTCCTTCATACTTTGCGACGACCTCCGGTATTCAACGCCTGGTATCCTGCCCGAAGATGCTTCGCTAGCAGCAGCAAAACTGCGGATGCTGCACTGGCCGCACCCGCGATTGCGTCAGAAGCCAAGAAGGTGGATGGTGCAGAAGGTCCGTACATCTGTATGTCTACTGCAGCGCGTTCTGACGCCCTGCATTTGCTAGCCGTTTCAAGATCATCTTGTCCAGAGGGCACAATACTGACGGGCATGTCCTATCTCAAAAACCAGCAGCCTGTTACTGCGATGGCGGACGACGCGTATCCAGAATGGCTGTGGAAGTTGCTCGAGCCGAAGCAGTTGCCAGATGATGGTCCCGGAGGCAAGGCGGAGAAGTACATGTTAAGGAAGCAGAATAGGCGGAAGATTCGAGATCAGAACTTCATGAAGACGCAGTAGGATGTCTCGAATCTGCCGAGCCTATGGCCTCACCATTATTAGGTGTATTGCGGGGGTGAGTAGACAAAAATGCGTAAATACGCTGTCAGACTCACGGTCCTCTCAGCAACACAGTTATCATATTCTAGTCTATTTTCCTCCCAGGCAATCTTATGACCTTATACGTCAAGTCTCCGAATCTTGAATTCAGAACTGAGGTTCATCCACGAATTGTACTCGATTGCGTCGATATCTCGTAAACTACTAATGAGAGCGTGATACCACAGCGACTATTACTGTAACCGACTTCGACCGAGAAACATGCCGTCTCATTCTACGTAGGGAACGAACCCAAGGTGAACAATGTCTGTTTTTGCTTGCCCTTGCCCTTCTTGCCTTTCCCAGTGGTTGATTCTTGTGCATTGCCGCCTTCTGCCGATGATTCGCCTGCGGCTGATGAGGTACTGGGATCTGCACCGTTCTTGCCTGCCCAAGCGGGTACGGCAGGGACGGACTCGCCGAGAATTTTCTTCAAAGACTGATTTCCACTGACAGCGCTTTTTGGCACCCGGCTGACAGTCAACGAAGGGAGCTCTGGAAAAGCGGATTTGGACAATGTTGGTGTAGAGCGGCTAGTCGCTCCAGGGCCTGGCACTGAGGTCGGACCTCGCATGGGAACGGGCGTAGCAGCTGCAGCTGACGATGCCCAAGGGGTGTTCCTCTGTGATTGTCGAAATGCTGGATTCGTGGTTGGCGGCTGTAAAGGCGGGAAGCGTTCTGGAGGTCGTGCCGGCGGTATAGAGGAGGTGGAAGAAGACGAGCCTGCCGCCTGTGCGACACGGTCCCATAGCTGTCTCGATGATTGTGCAGAGCTGCGGGATGCAGTAGAGTGCTTGGCATTCAGAACACGACCGCTGGTGACACCAGCCCATTGCGTGCCTGTGGAGGTTGGGACAAGTTCAGGGAATTGTCCGCGTTGCTGATTGGCATTGTGATTAACACACTCGTCCGAGATGGCTATAGGAACCACGTACCTCAACTTTGAAGCCGTTCCATGCGGCCAACAAGTCTCGCCTTTTCTCTTCCTCGTCCATGCCGTCCACTAACAAATTAACGATGCTTGCACTCCCATCGAGGTTGCGGTCGAGGATATTCCAGACCGTTGATATGAGATCTCTGGCTCCGGACTCAGATGCGCGATACGAGCGGATCGCAGCTTGAATAGCCGGGACGGCAGAGGTTGGATTCGGTGCCAACGAGTTTATTCGCGCGACTAGAGCGGGACTGCGTCTGTAGCGGTGTATCAGTCCAGCATGCACAATGCCACCATGAAACAACGCACTCTGCAGTTCCCGCTTCTGCTTCGGGTGGGGAAGGTGATTGTCGTCGACTGGGTTGCTGACTGCGACTAAGTGTATTTCCGTTTGGCGTTCGACTGGTACTCGGATTATCCAGTGTCAAGTTGCCGCTGAAGGCCTCTCGCCGTCGACCACCCGCACCACTACCCCTTGCGAGCGCCGAAATAACAGGTAGAGGGGGCGGCTCTCTCTCGCGTTCACGGCCCTGTCGATCGCGCCTGCCTCGTCGGCCTGCACCTCCCACCTCTTCGAACTCAAACTCCGCCTGGATACGCATAGCGTCCTTCTTGTCCCTGGCTGACATTTCTGCGCCATGCTCTTCGACCATGTGAGCTTTGAGATCCAGAGCAGACCCGAACACCACGAATTTGCGCGCTAGGCATTGCGGTTGAATGCATGGGAAATGACCGTGCATGAAATGTTGCTCCTGAGGCAGGGTCGGATCGACATAGGTTCGAAAGGCCCTCAAGACATGACATTACTCACCAAAGCA
Organism: Postia placenta MAD-698-R-SB12; assembly: GCF_002117355.1. Classification (NCBI taxonomy): domain Eukaryota; kingdom Fungi; phylum Basidiomycota; class Agaricomycetes; order Polyporales; family Adustoporiaceae; genus Rhodonia; species Rhodonia placenta. The sequence goes on along the minus strand of NW_020169834.1, from coordinate 2,369,761 downwards.
TCGTAGTTTCTGAAGCTGAGAGCTTGTAAGTCATGTTTACACCCGTCAATTACGCAAATTTACTCACTATTGGTCTTTGACCTCGTGGCGCTTGCACACGAAACACTCTTCATGTTTCTCTCGCATGTGCGCGTACAGCTCGTCGTCGCTAAAGAAACATTCTCGGCAAAATTCGCAAAGAGGGTGAATACCGCCCTCCACTTGCTGCTTGGATTCTGCGCCACGGCCATGGGAACGGTGCATAGATGGTAAATGTATAGGCAGCACATTCGGGGGGTACAGTGCATGTTCATGAGAGAAGATCTTCTTGAAGCGAATACACAGATCGCTACATGCACGGCTCATTGAGTCACGTATAATGAAGGGAAGGCGTCAGCTTACCACATGAGTTTTCCATGCACCGCACGGGTGTGCAGCTTGAGGTCGCTCCAGCCATTACCAATGTAATCGCATTCGGCGTCAGGACAATTGAAACGGAGGAGTATGAGGGTCTCTTCCATCATCTCTTGGGTCTCGAAAGATATTGATAATTTAGGATCCTTGTACGGGATCATGTCTGGAGTGTAGAGCGACCATGGTGTGTCCGCGGACTTGGTGAATAACACGGAGGGCTGTGGTTCCTGTAATGCAAGCCAAACAACGTTAGTGCTTGAAGCCGTGCACCCGGTAATGAAGGACATCAATGAGATCGTCCATGGTTCTCACCTTGCAGAATGTGCACTCTTGTTTCTTGTAGAGGGCTCGCAGCCGAAGAGCGCAGACATGGCACGTCCGGTGATTGCACTCGGACAGAGAGTAGTACTTCACTGGCTCCGCGCATATCCAACATACCGCATCATCATCAGTCTCTTCCGTGGCCGGGTCGTCTTTTGCTGCACTCTGCATGGAATTCGAGGCCGGGAGACTATCGGGCTGTGGTGTCTCCGGCGCTGTGGACGAGGTTGTTTTTCCCCGCTGTGATCCTCGAGACCCGCCGCGACCCTTGCCGCGACGACCTCGCTGACCTGTCGCACGGGTTTGTGTGTTGGTGGTTGTGGACATCGGAAGGGATATATGCCCTCGAACACTAGTGGGTGTAGACGCGGCTAAGAAAGCAGCGGCTACACTGGACTCGGAGCCGGACTTCACGTTCGTCAGACGGGCGACTCATTATGGAAAGTCTCCGAAAACATTAGATCAATTCGATCATCAAAACAAGCATTGTAGTAGTCCCCATAACTTAGATGGATACATATACGCAGTATTACTTTGGTGTATAAAACTCATTCTACATCAGAGTCGGGGTCTCCCTCACCGCTTTTAGCGTCCTCTACGGCGCTTGTCAGGGACCTCGCAGAAGGCTTCGACGGGAAGCCAAACGTGCTCCGCGCGCCGAGACCAAGCATGTAAGTGGCAGAGGCAACGCGCTGTCGTGCGTTCACTGGTTGCGGAGGCGACGCTGGCACAACGTGCGCAGGCATTGGTATGCGGAGCCCTAGACTTGCGAATGGATCTGGGCTCCCACTCGCGGAGTCGTCCGACGCTTTACGGGGATGGGAGAACGACGTCTGGCGGAGTCGAGGAGAGGTCATGACAGATCCGAAGGTCGGCGCTGGGCTGGTAGATCGCGGCGGACTGAGCAGGCCGGCAGTCCAGGACGTCCATGACGGCGACTTGGCGGGAGTTGTTGCAAGATGTGGCTCTTCTGTAGAGGCCAGCTCGTGCAACGACCGCTTGACGGCAGCGATGTCATGTTCGAGATCGTCCAGCTTGCGCGAGAAGAGCTGCATCGCTTTCGCCACGGCCTTGTCCGTGCCGTCGACGAACGCCTGTATCTCGACTTCCATCTCCTCCTGATCGACCTCGTCGGACATGGCGCCTGGTATCGTTAGCAAAGCTTCGTAGCCGGATGTGATTCGTGCTTCATCCGTGACTCGGATCTCCAGCTCCACACGTACGTCCTCGTTGTAGTCGTCGAGCCGCTCGACCGCCTTCTGGAGGACGAGTACCATCTCAGAACCATGAGGGAATCCAGAGAGGTCCTTCTTCATGTCCTTCAAAGATAGGTTGCAGTCTCGGAAGCCACGCTGTAGACTATCATATCTATGCTGCACTTGGAGGAGTTCGGGCAGCAATGATAGTTTCCGTGACGAGGGGCTACCTGTCGATTCGCCATTCAACAATTGCGATGTGAGGGGCGAGATCTTCAGCTCGTCCAGAGGAGAAGTTGTGACAGGCGAGAAAACATCCGGTGTGGAAGATGGGAACACTTCGATGACAGGTGCCTTGGCTGACGCTTTGACATGTACTACAGGCGTAGTACTCTCCAATACCTGGGTAGTTGAATGCAGAAGAGTCGACACGTTAATAGGAGATGTTGACATCTCAGAGGTGTCCTCCGATATGGCAGGGAAAGGCAGCTTTGATGTATCATAAGTAGCTATACCAGATTCCGGGGTAGTTTCTGGTGCTGCAGACACCTGTTCGATCGTCCGCCGTACACTCGAGATATTCTCATCGCGCAGCACCGCGGCGGTAGCAGGGAGGTCCACCGGCGCCAATGATTCGTTTGGTGCAGGTGCAGATTGCGAGACGGTTTCCCGCGTCAAAACAGGATCCGGCGCATTGGGGACCACAGGAGAGTCTGCCCGCGAGGGCTCAAGGTCCTGCTCCACCTGCGCGAGGTCGGTGTCACGAGAGCCAGTCGCAAGACTAGAGGGTACAGACTCTGAAAGAGCGCCAGAGAGGATGTTACTCGTTGCTAATGTTGTTTCCCGGGGCGGGGCGGTGCCGGTGCCTTGCTGAGGAGCAGTAACCGTCAATGAGGAGGTCCGTACAGGAAGAGGCCGTTCAACCTCGAGTGTATCCTGTTGAGGAGCATCGCCGTTCGCTGCAGGGAGCGCAGGAACAGGAACGGGCTCAGCGTGGACAGCGGGGTCTGCCTGCGTCATTGCGGTACTGTGCCCAGTGACATGATACTGCGCCCATTGCCTCTCCAACGCCAGTCTTCGGTCTGTCTCCGCCTGGAGCTCACGCGCAAGCGTGGACGCAGCGTTCTGAGCCACTACAATCCTCGCGACGGAACCGAGAGGATCACCTTCTGCTGACGGTTGGCCATTCAAGGAGTCTAGCAAGTCATCTGCGTCCCGAATAATGGCCTTAAAGACCCCGCCGATGACGGAGGCGGACGCTTCCTCTTGCTGATTGTTCAATGTTGCATGCAAGGCACGCTCAAACGCCTCGCGTGCCCGCCTGATCCAGCGCCGTAGTCCCTCTGCGAGATGCTCCTCACGCCCCAGAAATGCGAGGCGCAGCGCAATTTCCCGCCGGCGGCCATATGCCTCACGCGAGATGTCCTCCGTGAGTTCGTCCAGCGCATGCCGTAGCTTCTCAGACTGGCGGCGCTCGATAAGGAGCGCCTTCTGCAAGTGCTCGACCTCGGTGCGAAGTGTAGCTGCGGTGGCGGTATGGCGCGCTTTCATGCCTTCCATCGCCTTCTGGAGAGAGTCAGTGGACGATTGCGAGAACTTCCTGAGCACAAGTTGGAGCACATCAAATCAGAATGGTGGCAAATGACTCTTACATGTACCGCGAGACCATCTTCGCTGCAGTGTTATCGTCAATCTTATGTTTCTCGAGTTCAAATTGAGCCTGCGCAGTCTCGACCCTGTCGTCTTCGGCCCGCCTGCTTTCCGCTGTAAGCTGTACCTGAAGTTGGTTGATCTGTCCTTGCAGGTTTATGATCTCCGTTTCTAGCCGTTCTGTTTCGCTATTGAACTCTTCGAGGAGCTTCTGTAAACCCGACTTGCCTTCGGACAGACTGTCGACAAGCGTGGCGCTCGAATTATTGTTCGCACTGTCCAGGGAGAAGGTGGATGCGGAAGGGGTGGATGGCCTTGGACGGCCCTCCAAATTACGCACAAGGTCCGCGTATTCTTGCACGACAAGGTCGGAAAGTTTGCGCTCCTCCTCAGCCGCGCGGGCTTTCCTCCCCAGTTCCCGTTCCTTGGCATGCGCATCCTTCAGCTCTGTCTGTAACCGTTCCACGAGCTTGCTAGTGGCTTCTATCTCATGTCGTGACTTGGTCACGTCGCTCCGAGCGTGCGCAAGCTCGGCAGTGTATTCGAGAAGGGCGCCTTCGGTCAGCGTGAGCTTGTCAGAGAGCCGGCGGTGGGCAATGGTAAGCTCCTGAACTTGGAGAGCGGCCGGGTGCGGCGGAATCTCGGGATGCGCCCGCAGCACAGCCAGTTCCGCCTTCAGCAGCGAATTCTCGCTTTCGAGCGCATGGGTACGTTCAAGAGCATATGAGGTGTCCAGCGAGTGCCGCTGCAGCTTGACGGAGGTCGCATGAGCTTCGTGCTGGCAAGGAAGCCTGTTGGTTAGTAGAGGAGCGTGTCATTGAAGGTAGACACCACCAAGTGAGGTCTGCGGAATTCACCTGGTAGCGTGCGATTGCGTTGCGCAAGCTGGCAAGCTCTAGGGCAAGTGGGTGGTCGTCGTTGAGAACAGCGTCCATGGCGAGTAGCTCAAGAGAGCATGCTCAGCCTCTATCGTTGCAAGAAGATGGTGGCAGAGTATACGATCGTTGTCACAGTCCGCCCGATCATTGTGGCATTTCCCAATATGGCGCAAAGGGGCTGGACCAGAGCCTGGGAATCTGTGTCCTCTGAACGCGAGGACATCAGTACTAGTACTGACTCCTCGTCGCTGTCCTGCTCATCCTGCTCTCATTCTTCTCGCGCATCGCCCTCTATCCGTCGTCGAGCACAGTGTCTTCTCCTGTACTGATTGCGAGCCTCTTCAAAGTCAGAATATTCGATCTGTCGACGCGTGCGGAGAAACGCTCCAGTTCACCGCTTTCTCCATCCCATTTCGTGTAGCAAGCGGATGCTCTGCAGCAAATAGCCTCCTGAACTCTTAGTCGCTGACCGGACACACTTGGATCTATATTTGTGAGTACCTTGCGCATCGTGCGAGTCCGCTTACGCATGTTCTTACCGCCGCGTAATCGCACACGCCTTTTGGTGTAGGAATGGCAAGCCCACATCCTTCCTACCCAAGCCCGGGTCCCTCGACCTACTACCACACGCCCCCTCCTCCTCCCCAGTACACGTACGGCAATGGTCTTGGTCCAGCGCCATACTACCAATACCCTGTGCCTCCCATGAACGGGCATGCGCCAATGCACCATCAGCCGACGTCTCCCAGGGTTTCTACTACAGGTCGCGGGAGATTCAACCCCCATAGAGGTGGTGTTCCCAACTTTCAGCACTACCACCCCATTCCTCCACAACATAACGTCCAATCCCCTGCAGTGATGCCGTCGCCGCCCGTGTCGCCCGTAAGCCCTTACGTTCATCCGCAAAAGTATGGCCCGTATGCACCACCCAACGTTCCCTACTCACCCTCGTACGCACCGCAACCGAATGGGCCTTACCAGCACGCGTGGCCAGTACAGACCCTGTCGCCTCTCCCAAAACAGCTATCGATGCTGCCTCCTGTCATGCCGAGTCCACCACCAGTGCAGCCACAACTCCAGCAACCGTTCCAGCAGCCAGTGCCAGTACAACCTGTTGAGCATCAGCCATCGATACCGTCGTTCATGCCTGCGCAAGGTTCTCTGGAGCCATCACCACAACCGTCGTCACAGCCACTACCCCCAAAGTTTGACGCGGAAACTGTGGAGATAAAACCGCAAATCCAGGAAGGAGCATCACAATCCGACGTTGTTCAGACGCCGCCATTGCTGGCTCCTCCTGAGCCCGCACAACAATCGACTCGCTCAGTGTCCGAACCCAGCTGGGTAATATGGTCGCGGCGGCCGGACAATCCTTCGCATGCACCTGGGGTTATCATCTCGCCCGGAGCATATCCTCCTGAGGACATCGTCCACAAGGCGCTTGACCTGCCCACTCCGCCGCTGTCGCCGAAATCGGAGACAGACGAGGTTTTCACTATCAGTGTATCGGACGTACCCACATCCGATGAGGCGGCGCCTGAGATTGTGGAGGTACCATCGTCGTCTGCTACCGAAACGACGTCGGTGTCTTCCCAGCCAGGCGATACGCCAGTGCCCGGTTCTCCGGCGTCGTCGCAGACGTCGGTGTCCCTGCCTGGTCCGTCCCCGACGGTGGACAGCGAGGAGAAGGCTCTGGCACAGCCCAAGGCAGAGGACGTGGACACCGCGCCAGCTGCGCCTGCCCAGGATGTAGCTACACCCGTTGCCGAATCTGCGCCACAAGCAGCCACAGTGGCGCCCCCCGCGCCGAAGCCCGCTCCTCAGAAGAAATCATGGGCGTCGCTCCTGCAGTCAGGCGATGCGGGCGCGTCGTCGTCCAAGACCCGATTGCCTGTCTCTACCGTCGTCGGCTTCTCGATCCCTGCGTCGGCCATGTCCGGTGCGCCTGCATCCAGCGCGCCAGGGGGGCCGATCGCCTCGCCGCACCGCAACGAGCTGCTGAATCTACTTGATGGTGGGCCAGGGCCGGCGAACGTGCCGCTAAAGATCCAACCGCGTGGACTGGTTAACACGGGAAATATGTGCTTCGCGAATGCAGTGTTGCAGATTTTGGTGTACTGCCCGCCGTTCCACCGGCTGTTCAGCGAGCTCGGGCGGTTCCTGGCGGGGCCGGTGGTGGGCACGCAGAAGGAGGGCTCGCGTGCGACGCCACTGATCGACGCGACGATCCAGTTCATCCGCGAGTTCGTGCCGGAGAGCAAGGCAGACCCGAAGGCGAAGGGCAAAGAACGCGAGGACGACTTTTATGAGCCTGAGTCGTTTATCCCGTCTTATGTGTATGACGCAATGAAGGAGAAGAAACGGTTTGCGAGCATGATCGTGAATATCCCTTTTCTTTTTCGTGTATCTTCGCTGACATCTGTTTTTCGAACAATAGGGTGGACACCAAGAAGACGCGGAAGAATTCCTTGGCTTCTACCTTGATACCCTCGAGGAAGAACTCACGACTCTTTCTTCATCTCTGTCCGCTCCCAAGCCACAGCCAAGTAATGTGCTTCCAGAGAATGACGCTGGTCAACCGCAAGATGAAGGTTGGATGGAGGTCGGGAAGAAGAACCGGACGGCGGTCGTCAGATCTGTGGGTCCCTTCAATTCTTCGTACCGTAGCGAACGCTCATGTGTGCGCATTCAGAACAAATTAGCAGAATCACCGATAACTCGCATATTCGGCGGCAAGTTCCGCTCAACTCTCTGTGCTCCTCACCAAAAAGACTCGGTCACTGTTGAGGATTGGCGTTCGCTGCGTCTCGACATTCAGGTACGTCATGTGGCTTGTTATCTCAACAATTTGGTCGATATATTCTACTCCAGCGAGAGGCTGTGCATTTCATCAAGGACGCGTTGCAACACATATCGCATCCCCAACCAGTTCAGATTAGCCAGCCCACTCGTCCAGGAGTTGTTGTGGAGGCAACTCAACAGGCACTCATAGAGTCGCTCCCAACTGTTCTGGTCCTGCACTTAAAGCGCTTCTTGTACGATACCAATGTTGGCGATGTTGTGAAGATCGGCAAGCAAATCGCGTTTGGACCAGATTTGGACATTAGCCCAGGTACGGCTGTGGTGGTGCATACGAAAGGTGTATCTCATATTTTGCATTCAGACTTGATTTCACCAACGTCATCGTTGCGGAAACACCCCGTCAAATACCAACTATTTGGAGGTGAGCTAGTCTGCGTCTTTCCTGGCTGTGGACGTTTATCTTATTCTGCGTGTAGTACTGTACCACCATGGACAGTCGGCGTCAGGAGGGCACTATACGCTCGATGTACTACACCCCAACCGTGACCTCAGCGATCGACCGCGACAAGCTTGGGTACGAATAGACGATGAATTGGTGTCGGACATCCGTCCAGACGATGTCTTTGGCGGACCAGAGCGAGACGATCGTTGTGCTTACTTACTGTTCTACCGCAGGGTGGGCTGGGGTACACCACGGACATAATACTACAGTTCGCATGTTGTATTCTCGTCCAATCTCATACCATTCGCATTTTGCATTACTCTGCTCAATGGTTCCATATGGAGGCCTGCGACAATGACGGCTGAGGTAGGAACCGTAAGGAATAAGCATTTTTTGTGGTATGCTGGAATACTACAAGGTCGCAGCACAACGTCCATGAGGAAATAAGGTATAGTATAGGCAAGCCGAGAGTAATAATGGTATTACTCTTCATAGATATTCCACGTCTGCACAGACGTCAGTCAGAAAACAAGATCGGGTGAGGATTGACAAGACATACCGAGAGCCATTTAAGACCCCAGTGGTTGCTGATCGGACCATCGATACCAAACGCAGCACCCTTGAACCACCAGAATACGCCTACGACCGCGAACGTTGTCACGCCGAACACAATCCATTTTGTTCGTTCGGTCAAGCGCCGCGAGGTGAACACGAAGTGGTCAAGCATATGAGCTGCCATCAGTACGGAGAAGTAGAGCGTAGGCAGCTATAGGAAGGTCAGTGTCGGCTACACATGCCATATCGGTTCGTACGCACATAGTGGTGGATGTAGGTCACACGGCCCATTATCAAGAACGGCACTAAACACGATATGAGTGACAGCCACGATATCGTTAGTTATGTACTGCTTACCAAAATGTAACAACCATCCAAGCATAGCGACCTTGCCTACATAGAGGAAATGATCCCACTCTCCTAGAACCAGCGTCAGGAAGACAAAAGCTTGCACAAATGATCTTATACGTACTGGCATCCATGTCAACGTACTTGCGCTGCATACGGAGCAGGTATACAGCGAACGCCAGTGCGGCAACGTAGAGACTAAGTGTGCCACCCCACCAGATCGTGGGCGTGCCAAGAAGATAGTACTTGGCTTGGCTCGCTCCCCACCCGCACATTCGCAACCCAAGGCGTAGCCAAGGCCAGTCGAATGGCTTCGATGCAAGAATATCCTCCTTGTCAGGGTCTGGAACAAGCGCATTATTCGTCGTCATCATGGCAACGTTGAGATGCCAGAAGTCCCGCAAGAACGACGTGCTGTACAACTTGTGGTCGCCCGCGGGCACTGCGACACACATGTATCAGCCTAGCACAATCAAGATATGAGACAGTGCGTACATCGCTCGTTGATATGAGTTTCGACGTTCCAGTATGTATGAATATCGTTGGCGTTGTTTTCTTTGTCACAGCTGACCTCAATCTGCTTGAAGCCCCATTGCGGTAGAATTTCGTTGCCCGCGCGTAGGTAGCACCCAAGTGCCTGATGTTTGAATCGCAAACGAGTTGTGAGGGAGTGGATCTTGTCCACATGACTCTTCGAGCCGCGCTGAAGGTCATCAACCACCTCGACAACCCAGTAATCATGCAAGTCGCCGATCTTCCCATCACCGTACCCAGAGACCTCCCAGTTGAGTTTGGAAACAGGCGCAGTGACAGGGTGTGAGTGGAGGTTGCGTTTGGTCGGCACATGGCTAAACCGGACGACATCGCCGTCGGAGAGGAACCGAATTGGACCATCGGCGTCGTACTCAGGCTCGTCCCAGCGGGGTAGGATAATCCAGTCGTTGTTCTCATCCTTATAATGATAGCACGTCACTTGTTGCTGGTTAGATCCGACAGGGTAGGTCTGCACATGGGAATGCAAAAGACCACCGGCCCATCCCATATTCTTCAGGGTAACCTTTGAGCCAAAGGCGACCTCTACCCGTAGTGTGAGACGTCATCATCACGTCGTGGTCATGTTCACGTACCCAAAGGATTTTGATACAGTGTGTTGCCAACAAGATTTGCTTGGAATAGAGAACTCATCTTCGCATCATCTGGTCCCGAGTGGTTCAAGATCATGAAGTGGACCTTGAAGAAACTCATGTAAAGGATTGTCGGGAGAATAATAAGGCATGCAATCCGTGCACCCCAATGCCTTGCTTGATCTCGCTGAATGAGAGGTCAGCTAAAAACTGCAGCGAATAGCTACATAACTTACCAAAGACATCCGTGTGTCGCCAAATTTCTCCCAGAGATCTTCGATCGTATATAATCCAACTAATGCGGTCACAAAGAGTCCGACCCATTTGATACTATTGAATGATCATTATTAGTAAGGTGAATGCATCAAGGACGGTCTTATATACCTGGTGACGCAGCCAATGGATACACCTGTCAAGGACAACCATAGCCACCAGTCAAAAGAGAAAGATCTGCAAGAACTTCGCGATTAGCGGTGCTCTATGGAGGATTAGGCAATCCGGACTGACTGGTATTGCTGATTATGGAATTTCGTAAGACAAAAGACAGTAGTGAACGTGAAGAACAGGAGCATTGAGTCCAGCAGAATAAACCGCGATATGCACAACCAGGCGACATCTAGATGCTACCTCAGAGATGTCATGCCATGCTGATTACGAGCGAACATACCGCAAAGGACCATCAAGGCAACCAAATGGCATGCCCGCCAACTCATACCTAGCTCCACGGCTGTATACCAACCTAATGGAACCATGGCAACTCCAAACGTCGCCATCATGACCCGCATGGCCACGTACGGGACAGTGTCGTTGTAGACCGCACCACTGGCGAAGTCGAAGTGACCGTCATAGCCTGAGAGGAGTCCAGCAAGCCCAACGAGCATCTTGCCGAGAGGAGGGTGGACATCGAAATAGAACTGGCGTTTCAGGTAGAACGACCCAAACTTGCCGAAGTGGGCCTCATCCCATACGACGAGGTTAGAATGCCCGATTTTGTAGAATCTTGTCCAACATGACAACAGCGTATAGATGATAGGAGGTATGTGTTCAAGATTCTGTTGGAAGAACTCTCCCTGAAGGCACAGTTGAGGTAGGTGCAACAACTAGCAATGACCTGGAACACGCACCACGGATGTTGGGGGCGGGGGCGGAGGACGCCTTATTTTGCCACTCCCCAGCGGACTCTTCATATCTTTCATTTTTGAGTACACGTCCTTTCCTCCATCATCATACGCCTCGTATTCCTTCTCTGAGAGATTGAGGTGTCCGATGCTCCCGTTGATACTGCTGGGTCCGCGTGGTGTCCTCCGGCGAGCTGTGTCTTCGGTCATGTAGTGCAATGGCAGTTCCTCCTCTGGACGAGGAGTCGAAGCCCAGCTCGAGCGGTCCGTTGCAGGGTACTGGATCTCTTCAAATTCGGATGAGGTGCGAGGCGAACCTTCGGGTGGTGTGCCAATGTGAAGACTGACTGCGGGCGGCCTCATATGTTACGCCGATGTTGTGGTAACCTGGCTGATGGCTTCCGGGAGCCTAGTCGTGAAGGTAAATTACAAGTCTCAGGTGTACAATTGACGGGCAGGTGCTGGTGCAAAGAGGAGTTCGCTTTGTATTGCCTGCTGCGCGTTCTCCTTGACCGGATGCGCAGTGACACGTATAGTTCGATCATGATCTCACTGCCACATCACTTGTCCGCCGTAAACGCGCACAAAAAGGGCCATTATGCATAATTTTATACACCATAGAGAACGTGAAAGGCTACTTTTCGACGATCAAACATACAGCACGTACATGGAGGACAAGCAAGGAAATGAGTAGCGGAGGCAGGACGGATAGAAATCACGAGCTACAAGACGAGTCAACGAACTATTTATGCCTCTGATATTTGGCTGTGGGGACATTATGAGCTTGACTACGAGGTAAATGCATTTGAGATGCGTACCGGTGACCATGGCGTGATCGCGTTCATAAGGCTCCAGCGTGACCTGTTCAAGGGGCTTGAACTTGTTGTCCTTCAAGAATTGGACTTCTCGTGCAAAGACAGTCTCTGGTGGTGCGGTCGAGTCGATACAGCTGGCCTTAATAGAGATAATGACATTGCCCTCGTTCTTCAGGAAGTACTCTGCGTTCAGAGCAACGATACGAGCCTGGTCCGGCTGTGCGACATCCGCGAAGATTGCATCAACGGTAGAGAGGAGCATGCGGTATTTTTGGGGTGTACGGGCGTCCTCCACAATGGCTTCAGGACGAATGAGCGAGAGTAGCTGAGAGATGATAGCATAACGTACGAATGACATTTGTCCGCTTCTTGGCCATATTGATGAGATCACGCCCCGAGCGCAAGGAGAACTCTACTGCGTAGACAACGCCTTCCTATAGTCCATCTCAGCTTATAAAGATTAGATGTTTGATAGCTGGTACTCACCGGACCCACAATATCGGCTACGTGACTGACACTCGTTCCGCTCGCTGCACCAAGGTACAAAACCTTCTGTCCAGGCTCAATGAAAATCTCCTCGACCCCGTTGAGGACACCAGCGGCCAGCTTGCTCCGGAAGGGGTTCCACACGCGGTACTCAACCTTGGTGCCCTCAACGCCGCCATCGATAGATATCCGCTTCTCACCATAGACCGCCTCCCCAGGTGCTATGCTCTTCGTCACCAGCATGCTCTCCTTGCCCTTGGCAATGAAGACGCCAGGGTGTCGGTGGTTTTCCAAGATAACATTCGCGCCACCTCTTGCACCGCCCCTGCCCCCTCCTCGTCCTCCACGACCGCCCCTATCACCTCTTCCTCCGCCTCGTCCTCCACCTCGTCCTCGGTCGCCGCCTCGTTTGAAAACGCCTCCTCTCCCGGGGGGACCACCTAGAAGTCACATCAGACGAGTTGATTCGCAGAAAAGTCATAAAGAGACGCACCACGTCCTCCACCTCTACCGCCTCTCGGCGCACCACGGAAGCCTCCTCGTCCTCCTCCTCCTCCTCCTCGTCCACCAAATCCGCCAAATCCGCCTCGACCACCTGAATCTCCTGGAGAATTGCATACCGCAACAGTGAATATGCTGCATTAGTACCTTCAAAAAGACATAGAAACATACCGAATGCCATAATGCTGAACGGCTAATGCTGTATTGTTTGAGGAGTCGAACAACAACGAGCCTCGGAAATTTTGAGACGAAGTTTGAGTGATCGAGGAACTTACCAAAACAAGTGTGGAAACTATGAGTGCAAATAAGCACAAACAGCTTCCTACTCGTAATAGACCCGCCGCCTCGGTCGCACACACCTCTCAAAGATGTGCGGACGAAGTACAAGTTGGCGACTTATATATGCCTATGTTTATCAATGCTTTGACAGGGTCTGAGCCTTAGGGCCGCCTGCTGAAGCGCATCATTGATCAAGGCCGCTCATAAATACTAGTCACCAGTAGCGGCCTGTAACTCTAAACACAACAAACTGTATCCGGTTGATTCAACGACGCCTTGAATGGCTTTGACATGACTGCATGCATTCCATGCCATGCATGTACGACCGACAAAGCGTTAACGCCACAAAAGGCAATCTAATAGTAGAGGGCGTTGGACAACAAGGACAAATAGACGTCCAGAACGCGTACGCGTCTCATTTCGTGCCACCTTCGCCAAGTGCACATCTACATATTCTTCGTTCATCATGGTTGCAACAACGTCAGAGCAGGTCGGCCCAATTTTCCGCCGATGCTCATATTTAACTCATTATGCCTCTTAATAAGCTAGCAGCCCTGTCAGGAACCACCGTCGGTACGTTCACTATAGCGTACGGTCAAGCCGCTGGCTAATATCATCACTTCACAGTCGTTCACCCGCTTGTACTTCTATCTGTAACCGACCATCATGCGCGCTCTGTTTCACGAAGCTCAAGTAAACGCGTCATTGGCATTTTGCTGGGGCAAGACAACGGCAAGACCATCAATGTTGCCAACTCGTTTGGTATTCCCTTCGAGGAGGACGAGAAGGACTCAAAGACGTGGTTCCTCGACCACAATTATATTGAAGGCATGTGGGAGATGTTCAAGAAGGTCAACGGTTCGTGAGTTCTTGCCGGATGCTTGCCGGCATGTCTTGACTGTATATTCTGGTGCTCCAGCTCGAGAACGCATGATCGGGTGGTATCACACTGGCCCCAAATTACGCGCATCAGACCAGGAAATCAATGACCTCCTCAAGCGGTATATTGCACGGCCCGTGATGGTCATTGTTGATGTACGGCCACAAACAGTGGGCATTCCAACCGACGCATACTTCGCCGTAGAGGAGATCAAGGACGTGAGTGTCTATTCTACCATTGAATGCCTGTTCATCATACCTTGTATTTTAGGATGGCACAGAAACGCGCAAAACATTCCTGCACGTACCGTCGGCCATTGAGGCAGAGGAGTCAGAGGAAATTGGTGTCGAGCACCTCCTACGCGACATTAAGGACTCGACAACAACCACCCTCGCAACGCGAGTTTCAGAACAGCTAGCTTCGCTGCGCGGTCTACAATCACGTCTCGCTGACATCCAGAAATACCTCCTAGACGTTGCTGCTGGACGAATGCCAGTGAATCACCAGATTGTTTACAACCTCCAAGATGCACTCAACCTCCTGCCCAATCTCACCGACCCCGAAACCACGCAAAGTTTTGCGACAAGTACAAACGACCAACTTCTGGTTATCTACTTGAGTAGCCTCTTACGCGCGGTGATTGCGCTGCACGCGCTTGTTGACAACAAGGCGTCCATTGGTCGGGCAGAGGCGGAGGAGACTAAGGATGTGGGGGATAAGGGTAAGAAGGATAAGAACGGGAAGTCTGACGAGAAGGGCGACAAGGACGACAAAGAGAAAGCGGACAAGGGCAAAGACACTAAGAGCAGTCTCGCGGATAAGGGCCTGTAGCATAATCTCACATTGTGGACCTACTTCGATAGTTTTTATTGCTCTGTTGCATGCCATCAAACTTCCGAGATGTGGTCCTTTCCACTTTGTCTCGCACCCTTACTGCACTAGGAGAGCCCCCTCCCACCGTTTAGCGGGTAAAGCGGCCGCGCTTTCTGGCAGACTATACTAGATATGAATCGACTGTCATCCATGTCCATATATAATTAGCAAAGCAGACTAAGGAGGACAGGTGTACACGCAAAAATTGCTAGGAATAGTCACCAAATGAACTGGACAGATCAACGGAATGATCCAGTGACCATTACATTGGCGCTAAACGGCTCTGTCGGAATGCCCGACGGCCTATCAGCGGTAGTGCGAGATTTACACCGATGGGTACGAGACAACTTTCTATCAATTGATGTCAAGACGTACATGAACTTACGCCTCAAGCTCACAGATAGTGTCCGCATATAGTCCACCAGATTGGTTGGAGGAATTGAGCAGTGCGACAGTGGACACGATAGATAGAAATGCAGTTGAGAAACACCATGCAATGAATGGAAAAGATTGCAATTATTCTTCGCTTGAGACGTTCGATAATGCAGGTATTCTATGACAAGCAATCGAGCGGGCACCGTCCTGAACACGAGCATCGGTGTTGGCATCGAGCGAGGGGATGGTATGCTCTGCCATCACTTGTGCGTGACGAAACCCGTGCCGGAGTAGCCCTCTGATGAGATACCTGTAAAAAAAAAAAACCCCCAGGTTTAACATCGACGTGAAACTTCAGTAGATTAGGGAGATAAATACCAGAGATGGGGTTCATCTTTTGCTCCAGTGCACGTTCGTTTGAAGCCTCCTCCCACTCCTTGCTGATAGACTTCGGCGGCGGGGGAGCTGCACGACAGAAACGCGTTAACCTTCCCCTAGACGAAGGCCATACAATACTATAGAGTACTGAGTACGTACCAAATGATCTCACGGCGATGAACACAGCACCCGCTGCAGCTACACCGGCCAAAGTACCGAGAAGCACCTTCATCGTAGTGCCCGGAGGGTTAACGGGGGCACGAGGTCCATGAGGTCCGAACGCGACATAGTATGCTACACAGCAGCAGCACGAACACAGGATGAACAACCGTCAGTTATCGTCCACGCATGCCCGAACGCACGCCGCGTGCGGTGATAGACGCGACGTGTGTACTTACCCGCCTTCTTCTCATCAATGGAGAGGGTCTTCCAGTCCTTCTTCTGGAGCTCCTCGAGCTGCTGGTGCACCGTAAGCTGCTCGTCGTGCGAGAGCTGCTCCCACTGAGCCTCAACATTCGACAGCGGGATCACGGACGACGACGCGGACGACGCGGGGGAGGCCGTAGCATGGGTTCCACTCGCCGAGGCCGCGATGGAGCGGGCGAACGGACGGAGGGAGGCTCTAGGACGCGCCAGGCGCAGGGCTTGCATTGCGACAAGGAAGGAGACACGAGAGAGGATGGGGGCGGGATGAACCCTGTGCGTAGGGGTCAACGCGAAAACGGTGAAGGCAACTGCTAAGCGCCGATACGGAGCGGCACGGGAGTACCCGACCAGCGCTCGTCTGCGGCGATATCTGGCCCAGAGTACACTCGAACGTCTTAGAGTGTCGTCTGGCCGCCTCGAGCTCGTTCGAGCTCGCGCAGACATCATCATCATTTCAGCGCATGTCGCGCTTGAGCGCCGTTATATCTGGAGTAGCAGAATGCGAGTACATCTGAGATAGCAAGTACTTCACAGAATACAAGAAATGACGAGCACAGACGAAACGAGCGAAGGCTACAACGTAGATCAAAGAATTTCAGGCAGCTTCCTCAGTAGCAGCCGCGGTGGTCTGTGGGCAATCGCGCGAGATATGCCTGTGTAACCCGAGATTTATTCAGTACCACAATAATCAATACTTGGACATGGATCTTACCCCTCAGAACCGCAAGTGTAGCACGCCCTCTTTTGAGGCTGCGGGCATTCCCTCGAGATGTGCCCCTAAAATTCACTCACGTCAGAGAGGCAACAATACATCAATACTTGAAGGGACTCACGTGGCCTGAGCAGTTGTAGCACTTGCTACCCGACACACAGTCCCGCGAAAGGTGCCCGACACCTCCGCAAGAGTAGCTAGAAAAGACAGACATCAGAAACACAGATCATATGATATTCAAACACACTTGCCATGTCTTTTGCGACCCTCCGCCACCGAACGCGCCAAAGTTTCCTGACGCCGCCTCGGGGCACGCGCGGGCAATGTGACCCGGCTTGCCACAGCGGTAGCACTCCTGGCCTCCGGATCCGCCGCTATAGCTGGAAAATCCGCCAGTAGCGGTGTTGTCGGGGCATTCACGGCTCTGAGGAGGCATGAGTATGGCTGGACCATTTATTGGATCTTGACCAGACTCACCAAGTGGCCTTCTTTTCCGCACTTAAAGCACGATTTTGCCTTAGCCTCGGACGTGCAGTCTCGAGAGACATGGCCTTCAAGGCCACCTGGTAGTATATACCTCTCAGCGATTGGAATAATCCTCCACAAAGAGCGGACAAACAGTTGTAGCTATAGATATGAAAACATCAGCAGGAGCAAAAAGACATTGATGCGCGCCACATACCAGGTCGGCGTGCCCGCCTTGGGACAAGACGCAGCCTGATGACCGACTGCAGCGTAAAGTGACGGAAAAAACAAGTTTGGTCGAGGTAAACACATTTCACAGTGAGCGATCGAGTTCTCCTTCTCGAAATCGGGTCGCGTAACTTACAGCCACCACAGTTGAAGCAACCTCTTGCGCCAGCCATTTTTTGAGCAGATGAACTCGATGAGTAGGAGTGTACAGGGAAGGCGAGCCGAGCAAGTAGCACCGGAGAGCGAGGGAGGGTGAGGGGCAGAGGGCGACGAGCTGGGGCCTTTTGATCGAGAGGAGAAAACCTACGATTGTGTATGTAAGCGGCTTCTGCGTTTCGATCTCAGATGCCAACACGTGGGCCCGCTCGTCCGGGCGTCTGCCCATGGCCGACGGCGACATTGCGCAGATGGCCTGCAACGAGGCCGCTGAGACACGGCTCGCACAGGGTTTAATCATGACTTAGAGGACAATTGGGCTTCTCATCGACACATCTTACAAGCCGAGAGCTACACATTTCCCAGGTCCTCTAGTTTTGAAAGGACGAAACCTCTCGCCTCGAGGCAAGGATTCCCTGGAGGAGTCATCCCAGTCGAAACAGGAAAGAAAGTGCCGCTGCCGGCGTTCGCACTACACCATAAGAGGACAATACTCGATTTTGTTCCGTCGCAAGATGCACGCAGGGCCCGCTGCATGTTCTCTGTCGCTGCGGCTCATTACGACATGGGGGCATTGGGGTTGCAGCAACTCGGCAGGCTTAGATTTACGTTCAAGGCAAACTGTACAATGTAGCTACACGCGCAAATGCACGGGCATGACGAGATCACTTGCACCCAAAGAAACGCCTATCCGCCATTTTGCAATCGACCCTTCGCGGGCACTATCTGGGCAGCGTCGTTATACTGCTGCCGACTTCGGGGCAGTCTTCTCTGGCGGGTTCAAGAAGACCTAGACGCCAGGATCAGAAAACACAATGTCGGGATGACGAGCCTACAGACGCACCTGTTGGCCACCCTGGCCGTCCTGCCACTGCTGGTAGCGCAGGATGGTCGTGCCGCGCTTCTCAGCTGTGACACGCTCGCTCTCCTTGAGCGACTGGCGGAGGGCCCGCGCGGCGATCTGGGTGTACTTGTTGTACCTGTGGGATGCCAGACATCAGACACACCACATGCATGGGTAGGGTGCGGGTACATACGTGAAAACGTTGCGCCAGTTCGCACTGCTCATCGTAGCGGATAGTCTAGAGGGAACTTGTGTTGGTGTCGACGGTCGTTTGCCAGACGCCAGACCGATCGGCGAGCTCCGGAGGGTCACGTGCGCACAGCTAGCGCGCGTCGGTCGACATCCCCACCGTCGTCATCCGCGGCCGCGGTCGCTGACTGCTGTAACACCTCGACTCGCTATCCCTCTGGACTGCTTACCCTGTTAACCATATATTCGCGTTCGACGACCTCACGAACTCCCGTCTTGTATCTCATAGAAACGCTTCTACGATGGCCGGTGTGGCATGGCACTACGTTCTCAAATTCATAATCACAGGTCCGTCGGTATGATACTTTCTCAGTGCAGCACACCCCGACACGAATCGCGGCCCCGCAGGCGACAGCGCCGTCGGCAAGTCCTCCCTCCTCGTCCGCCTCACCGACCAGCGCTTCCTCGCCAACCCTGACCCAACAGTGCGTTAGCCCGCCCTCTCGCTCGCATGCGCGCGTTGAGCCGTGCGCCCCTAGCTAGGAGTCGAATTCGGCTCGAAGCTCATCACGATCCCCGAGGAGAACAAGGTCGTGAAGCTGCAATGTGTGCTCCTCGCCGCTGCCGCGCCCGCGCCGCGAACTGACCGCACGCACCCACAGGCTGGGACACGGCCGGGACGGAGTCGTTCAGGTCCATAACGCGCTCGTACTATCGCGGCGCCGCGGGCTGCCTGCTCGTGTACGACGTCACCTCGCGGCAGAGTACGTACTCGCACGCCCGCTCCGCACGCCGCACGTCCGCTCAGGGCCTGTCCGCGTTCTTCTTCCCCTGCAGGCTTCGTGAACGCGCGCTCGTGGCTCGCAGATGTACGTGAGCATGCGGACCCGCACCTCACCTGCATTCTCGTCGGAAACAAGATCGACCTGTGCACGGATGATGCGGGCCCGGGGCGGCGCACCCGCGAGGTTCCGTCTGAGGAAGCGGAGCAGTGGGCGCAGGAGGAAGGCCTGCTGTTTGTCGAGGCGAGTGCAAGGTCAGGGGAGAACGTCGAGGCGGCATTCGAACGTGCGACACGGGATATTCTCGACAAGATCCGGCGGGGCGTCTTTGACGATGATAGGGTGCGTGGTCCTGGCTCAGGGCTGATCACTGATTTTGACTGGGGTTGCAGTCGCCCGGCGTCAAGCTGTTGAAACCGTCGAATCCCAATCTATCGCTGGAGGCAGACGCACGTCAGGGACGATGTTGCTAATATATTGATACCCGTGGAGCCACCTTACATGTATATGCATGTCGATACTATGTACAGGATTGTATGTATAGGTATGTTGTATACTACTTTCGCGCCATCAGTCATGCGGACACTGGAATGATGAGATGTGGGGACACCATGCACATAATAGGGGTATTATGATGGGCACACATAACATACGGACTGCGTGTGAACAGATGCTATGGAACAGCTAGTGATGTGAGCTCTAGAGATTATTGGGAGATAAGGTAGGAAGCGGCGAAGTGTGGATCCGTGCACCCTTTTGCATGGATGGCCGGTTTACGGCACCCTTGATAACATGAGGACCGCTGTTAATGCGGATGAGACAGCGACTAGTAGGCGAACAGCAACAGCACATCCAAGGTCCGAATCGGCTTCCTTGGTCCGAACACAGCAGTCCTGTGGCTAGGCAGGCTTCTGTAGCGAGCGGGCATATTCGCCCAGCTGCATGACAAAGCCGGGGTTGGGCTCCGCTATGCTGTACTTATTCTTCACGAACTGCAGCGCGTGGTCAGGCGACCAGCCATTCTTCGCGATGAGATATGCACAGACGATGCTTGAGCTGCGACTGATGCCCTGCGCGCAGTGGACGAGCACACGGGCGTTGGGGTCGCGCAGGGCATCGGCCACAAAGGACGTCGACGCGGGGAGGTGCGCGGCGAGCTCGGCGAAAGGGCTGTCCTGCAGCGGGAGGTGGAGGCGTTCGAGCGGGATGGCGGGCGGGAGGTGCACGCGACCATTCATCGCGCTGAGGACGTGGGTGATGCCGAGAGTGAGGAGGGTGTGGGCACTCTCGGCGGCGGCGAGGTCGGCGATGAAGAGGCGGGGGACGATCTCGGTCGGAGGGAGCTGTTGGAGAGCCGCAGGGGAGCCAGGGAAGCCTGTGGCGGGCGTGTACCAGACGGTGGAGGTGGGCGAGGGGGAAGGCGGAGGCGCGGGTGCGAAGTGGAGCGTGCTGACCGAGGGCATGGTCAAGGACATCTGCTTGGGGCGAGATTGCGGCGGGGACATGCCTTAACCGTCAGAGCTGTGTAGCGAAGGTGAGGGAGGAGAAGGGCGCTGCTCACCGAGTTATATAATAATTTATGATGAAGGAGGCTCGCCTGCGGATGGCCACAGGAACGGTGACAAGGATCGGCAGGCACGCCACAGTACGAGGAGGCACAGCACAAAGGAGCGGCCTTGATTGAGCCTTGACGATAATGTGCAAGAGTGGCGTTGCTGGTGCGACCAGAGGGCGTGGCTGGGGCTTGGCACGAGAAGAAGGGGAGACTATAAAGGCAGGGGGGCTATGAAGATGGAGAGGGTGGCATGAGTTTGCGGGCGGACGGAGGGTAGGGGCATGTGTGTGTATGTGTATATAAGGAGGGCAGATGGGTATAGCCGTGAAGGACAGCCGTCGAATACCCGTGCGCTGCTGCCTCGAGCCCGCCATCTGTCAGCGTCTAGTCTCCGGAGATCGACGCGACGGCCCACGCACTGCCCTGCCCCTCCCTCGGCCTCCCCACCTACCGACGCTCCCCGATCCGGCACTGCTCCGGCGGTCCGCGTGCTGTTCCCCGCCCTGCCGAGTCTATCAGCCGCCCTCACGTTCACCCGGCCATCACGCGCGCACCGCACACACACACGCGCACACACAATTCACAGGAAATGCAGGAAAATCATATCGACAGTCGCTCAAGCAGTACATGGTGACACAACTAGACTACGAATTCGACAACCCAGCCTATACAGTACAGTCGTGACAGCGTGTGGAATCGTTCGCAGTGATTGTGCAACAATGCGATGGGTGGAGAGGGCGACAGCGCAAGAGGCGGGATGACGTGACAACAAGTAAAAAATGATAGGAGCTTCTGATCCTCCAGGACCAAGCGACGCGTCAAAATGTTTATTGATCTCGAGGACGCAGTAAGATAATGTGGCAGCGTGGCATACAAGTCATCTAGATGAGGTCGCTAATAGTGAAACATGAGATCCTGCGCCGTTCCTAACAATCAATATGGCACTTACGCGACGTTCAGGGGCATTTCATCAATCTGGGTGTTGTAGAACTCTGTGGCATCGTTCAAACGTCAGAGCGGTCCCGTCTCCAATTGGATATCGCCACTTACGTTCAATATCCCGAAGCATGCGCACGTCCTCCGTCGTCACAAAGTTGATGGCGACACCCTTCCTTCCGAAACGGCCACCACGACCGATACGGTGAATGTAGTTCTCACGGTTGGTGGGCAGGTCGTAGTTAATGACGAGCGACACTTGCTGCACGTCGATACCACGGGCGAGCAGATCTGTGGTGATCAATACACGAGAGGAGCCCGAACGGAACTCCTTCATCAGGACCTCACGCTGCTTCTGTTCCATGTCACCGTGCTGATGCGGATATATTGCGTCAGCATCTCACTTTATATATGAATATTGATCGCCGGCAACTTACCATGGCAGAGACGGTGAATTCACGAGAGTGCATCTTCTCAGTCAGCCAGTCGACTTTCCGCCTTGTGTTGCAGAAAATGACAGCCTGGGTAATCGTCACCGTCTCGTACAGATCGCACAGCGTGTCCAGCTTCCACTCCTCCTTCTCGACCGCGATGTAGAACTGCTTGATACCCTCCAGCGTCAACTCGTCACGCTTGACGAGGATACGAACGGGGTCGCGCATGAACTTCTTGGTGACCTCAAGCACGTCCGCCGGCATGGTGGCGGATAGCAAGACAACCTGCGTGTCCTGCGGGAGGAGCTGGAACACCTCGTAGATCTGGTCCTTGAAACCACGGGACAGCATCTCATCGGCTTCATCGAGACAGAAAATCTTGATAGTGTCCGTCCTGAGGGCACGGCGGTTGATCATGTCGTACACACGACCGGGCGTGCCGACCACGACCTGCGCGCCCTCCTGGAGCTTGGCCATGTCCTCGCGAACGTTTGTGCCACCGACACAAGCGTGGCACTCGATGTTCATGTAGTCGCCCAACGCAACGACGACCTTTTGGATTTGCTGCGCGAGCTCGCGAGTGGGCGCGAGGATGAGCGCCTGGGTGCCCTTGATGGCCGGGTCCAGCTTTTGGAGGATTGAGATAGAGAAGGTAGCGGTCTTGCCCGTGCCGGACTGAGCCTGGGCGATGACATCGTGGCCCTTGATGACGGGCACGATGGCGCGCTGCTGAATAGCGGAGGGACGCTCAAAACTGCGCCTCGGTCAGCCCAGCTCAATTTTCGGAGGCAAGGCGGGTTCTACTCACCCGTACGCATAGATACCACGGAGGAGCTCAGCCTTTAGTTCCATGTTATCGAAGCTGTGCATCCGATCAGCGTCTGCTTTTCGACGAAGGATGCACACAGCCTACTCACTTGTCGACAATCTGGTCCCAGTTGGACTCAATCTCGCCCTCCTGGACATCCTGAAATTCACTGCAGAGCGACGCAGAAGCCCGGATGAGACACGGGTCACACACGCATGATCATCGGACTGCTCACGTTGACATTGGTAGTTGCTGTGTTTTGTGCAAGTAGTCGACAGGGGGGTCGACTAAGAATGCGACGGTGGTGGGGGTGGGCTGAGTATCGATACGATCTCTAAGCTTGATGGTCTCGGAGGAGACTTGTAGAAAGCAAATTTCGCCCTTCCAGCGGTGACTGGCGGGCTCGGTGTTTGCCGCTATTTCGCCCTCCGATGGCCTGATATGGCAGGAGCTGCTTACGTTAGTGTTCCCTCCGCTTCAGCGCCCAACAGGTACTCGCACAGAGGACCCTTCCTTGGCTTGCCATTCCTCAGCTTGTGACTGGACAACATGGCTACCCAGACAGCGACGATGACCAATGGTACTAATGGTATCAAGGCGAATGGCAAGATCAAGTCTAAAAATCAGTTGCGTCGCCTGAAGGCGAAGCAGAAGAAGGAGCAGGAGAAGTCGGGGACACCGGTACGTTCTCATATACACAAGTAAGCTCTCATGTACGTGCACTCATTAATGACGGCTGTGATAGGAGAACGGCGAGCAGAAGCCGGACGTGAAGATGGAGGAGGATGGTGTGCAGCCTATGGATGTCGAGTACGTACCTGAGCAGTTGGATGTCAAAGGCCCTGCCCTCGAAGGATTCTCCTCCGTGTTTGCTCGTTTTCAGCCGCCTCCTGAATCAGCATTTGTACGTTCATCTCATAATATCTACCCCTTTTTAACTGACACGGTTGTGGCAGCGTGCTCGCGACCAAGAGCCTCAGAAAGGAGAGATCATCTACTCTGATGATGATATGGCCTCAGAGGGTGACTCGGATGCTGAAGAGAAGAAGCCCCTCTCGAAAAAGAAAGCCCGCAAGATGAATCGACTTACCGTAGCAGAGTTGAAGCAACTTGTGAAGAAGCCTGAGGTCGTCGAGTGGACAGACGTCACCGCCTCTGACCCTCGCCTACTTCTCCACCTCAAGAGCTACCGCAACACGGTCCCCATCCCAAGCCACTGGAGCGCAAAACGAGATTACTTGCAGGGCAAGCGGGGTATTGAGAAGCCTCCGTTCCAACTACCCTCGTACATTGCAGACACCGGGATCGCAACGATGCGGGATGCCGTGAAAGAGAAGGAGGCCGGCATGTCCCTCAAGGCGAAGACGCGTGAGCGCGTGCAGCCGAAGATGGGCAAGGTAGACATTGACTACCAGAAGCTGCACGACGCCTTCTTCAAATTTATGACAAAGCCGAATGTCACTGGCTTCGGCGAGATGTGAGCCCTCAGGTCGGTGCTGCTTGTGCTTCCGCTGACATACTCTAATATGCGTAGGTATTATGAAGGCAAGGAGTTTGAGACACAGCTGAAGCACAAGCGTCCTGGTGACTTGTCCCCAGAGCTCGTGGAGGCATTGTCAATTCCTCCGCTCGCGCCACCTCCCTGGCTCATTAGCATGCAACGTTTTGGTCCACCCCCAAGTTACCCTACCTTGCGGATACCCGGTCTCAATGCTCCTATTCCCGAAGGGTGAGTTCACTAACTGTATCGCGCATATAGCGTGCTCATTTCTTGCAGTGCGCAGTGGGGCTTCCATCCAGGTGGTTGGGGTAAGCCCCCTCTTGACGAATACAATCGTCCTTTGTATGGTGATGTCTTCGGCGTAATGCCCAAGAACAATGATGCCGATGTGATTATTCTTACTTTGAGCGCAGTGATTTTACTCATGACGTCCTATTTTCATTCGTAGATGGGCGAGCCCGTTGATCGCAACTTCTGGGGTGAGCTAGAGCCCGAAGAAGGTATGTCATGTCTGAAGCGCTTTGAATTATTGTCTCACTATTAAAATAGAGGAAGAAGAAGAGGAAAGCGAGGAAGAAAGCGAAGAGGAGGAAGAGCAGCAACCCGCACCGCAGGACGGCATGCAAACACCGTCAGGAATGGAGACGCCATCCGGCATGACCAGTGTCGTCTCGACAGTTGCGGGAGGACTCGAGACGCCAGACTTCCTGGAGCTTCGCAAAAATGCTGGACGGGCACAATCAGAAGCGGTCGAGTCAGGACCAAGATCATTGTATCAGGTTGTCCCCGAGAAGCAGGCCTCGGTACGCGGGCTTATGGGAAGCGAACGGGGATACGACGTCAGTGCTGT
This sequence comes from Postia placenta MAD-698-R-SB12, assembly GCF_002117355.1. Classification (NCBI taxonomy): domain Eukaryota; kingdom Fungi; phylum Basidiomycota; class Agaricomycetes; order Polyporales; family Adustoporiaceae; genus Rhodonia; species Rhodonia placenta. The sequence continues at coordinate 2,344,461 of NW_020169834.1, read as the reverse complement.
TACCGGCGGCGGTGCTATTCCCGTGCTCGGAGACGAGCGTGGCTCCAAAGTTAGTGTCCTACTACAGCTTTATCGCGCGACTACGAAGCTGACTCGTTCGCAAATAGCGCAGAGGGAACGGCGTGGAAGTTTCCATCGATGCAGGGGAACTGGAAGGCATGTCGGAAGACGAGCTGCGGCGGAAGTACGAGCAACATGCTCGTGGCTCCGCTGGTGTCCCCGGTGCAAACGGCCGAGAAGACTTCTCGGATATGATCGCGAAGGAGACATCAAGGAGACGACAGAAGGAGCGGGAGAGGGAGAACAGAAAAGAGAAGGAATTCAAGTTCTGATCTGCTGCATGTTTGGGGTGTGTTCTCTTGTGCTTTGTATGTCTATGTTCCCTTCTTTCTATTGTATAAGCGTTCAACGTGCTAGCCGTCCGAATGCAACAATGGTGTACGCAGTTGTGAGCTTCCGTGCCATCCGAGCTCCGTTCTCTCAACGAGTCATAACACACATAAGCTTTCGCTTTGAGATAAGGATACAGCGAGGACGTCGCGCTGTGATACTACATGTTGTCTTTACTTCTGCTCTAGCGCCTTCCTATGCATTTTGTCCAACGTGCCGGATGCACGGAGGAGGGCCTTCAGTCCGGAGGCTGTAATGTCAGTATCGGTAGCAATGCCCCAAGCGTTCAGCCTGATCGCGCCGCCATCCGCTTCGTACGCCAGCTCGATATAGGACGCAGCCTTCACCTCCGAGCCCTTGCCGATCGAGTGCTCGGCATACTCGCGGATGACAGCCTTGCCGTCGATGTGGGCGTTCAACGCGGCCTGGGCGGCGGTCAGCAGACCGTTGCCCTGCCCCTGGACGCGCGTGAGCTTCCCGTTGATGACGAACTCGCCCGTGAGCTCCTTGCGGCCGCTCTCGCCCAGGTTCTCCATCTTGAAGCCCCGGAGCGCGAACGTCTCCTCCGTGTCGGGGATGTCGTACCGGTACGTCTCGCGGAAGAGCTGAATGAGCGCGCCGTACGACATCTGCCCAGCTGTCTCGCGCGCCGCGCGCTGCACGACCTCGAAGAACTGCGCCTGCAAACGGCGCGGCAGCTCGAGCTGGAGCTCGTGCAGCACGACGGACGCGATGTCCGCCTGGCTCGTCTTCGCGCTGAACCCGACGCTCAGCTGGAGCTCCGGCAGCTCGCGGTCGCCGATGGCGCTGTTGGCCGCGCTGAGCACCGCACGGAGGCCTGAGCCTGTGATGTCGGCGTCGACGCCAATGCCCCACCATGACTCGGCTGAGCGCCGGATCTCCTTCACATCGCGTGCGAGGGGCACGAGCTCGACGTACGAGGCGGCGCGAGTGTCCTGGCCCTGGCCAATGGCGTGCTCCGAATACTCACGCAGCGACAGGTCGATGTCGAGATGCGTGCGCAGGGCGTCAAGCAGGGCGGACAGCGGGCCGTTGCCGTCACCCCGGATAACGCGCAGGACACCGTCGACCGAGACCGTGCCGTCAAATTGGCGACGCTCGTCCGCAGCCTCGTCCCCGTTAGGCAAGTCTGCCGACGGCTCTGAGGAGATTTTGAAGGACTTGAGGACAAGCCTGCCCTCGTATGTCGAGCCACCGTAGTGGTATGTCTTCCTGAACGCCGTTGTAATGTCCTCCACGGTCATCTCGCGGGCCTCGCGATCTGCGATGTCCTGAATGACCGAGTAGAATGCAATCTGCATCTTGCGGGGCATGTCCAAGCCAAGGTGCTGCTGCACCAGGTATGCAATGCCGCCCTTGCCAGATTGCGCGTTAACTCGGATCACGGCCTCGTAGTTGCAGCCAAGGTCCGCAGGGTCGATGGGCAGGTAGGGCATATCCCAGTGTTGCGGCTCGCCCTTCCTGGCAGCTTCGGCGTGGCGTACTCGCTGCACCTCGAAGCCCTTCTTGATGGCGTCCTGGTGCGATCCGGAGAATGCTGTGAACACGAGCTCGCCGGCGTACGGATGCCGCGGGTGCACCGGCAGGTCGTTGCACTGTGTCACCACGTCGATGACCGCCTGAATATCGCTGAAATCAAGCCCGGGGCTAATGCCTTGCGTGTACTGGTTCAGCGCGAGGTTCACGAGGTCAACGTTGCCTGTACGCTCGCCGTTACCGAACAGACAGCCCTCCACGCGGTCGGCGCCCGCAAGCATGGCGAGCTCAGCCGCAGCAATGCCCTGACCTATTGAGGATGAGCAGGACACATCTTACGACTGTTCTATAACATACCGCGGTCATTGTGAGGATGCAGACTGACAACGATCTTCTCGCGCTCGGATATATGGCGACAGAAATACTCAACCTACTCTGATTCAGCGCCGCCGCCAGCGGGTAGCATCGCAGACACTCACCTGATCAGCATAATGATTCGGGGGGCCGATCTCGACAGTTGCAGGCAGATTGAAGATGATTCGCTCATCGCCCAGTCCGGCTTTGCCCCATGCCGCCTTGACGGCCTCACAGACCTCAACGGCGAACTCGGGTTCCGTCTGTGTGAACGTCTCCGGGCTGTACTCGTACCGGAAGATCGTCCCATACTTCGCCGTGCACTCCTCTGTGAGCTGCCTGATGATCTTGGTGTGCTTCGCGGCCAGCGCAACGGTCTCCTCCTTTGAGTTCCGGAAGACGACCTCGCGGAAGAGACACGACGTGGCGTTGTACATGTGAATGATAGCACGCTTGCAGCCTGCGACAGACTCGATCGTACGCTTGATCAGGTCTTCGCGGGCAGGAGTGAGAACCTGAGCTCAACCTGCCTTCAGCACCGGATCGACGCCGCAATGATGCTGAGACTAACCTGGATCCACACGTCGTCCGGCACCTGGCCCTGCTCAATGAGCCCGCGCACGAAGTTGAAGTCTGTGTCGCTTGCAGCAGGATATGCGACCTCGATTTCCTTAAATCCACATTTGAGGAGGGTGTGGAAGAAGAGGGTCTTTTGTGCGACGGTCATAGGGTTCGCGAGGGCCTGATTCCCATCGCGGAGATCGGTGGACAGCCAATATGGTGGCTTTGTCGCGACCTTCGACGGCCATTGGCGGTCAGGAAGGTTGAGAGGAGTGTACGGCTTGTACTTTTGCGACGGCTCCTTCCTGGGAGGGTGGCGTATTGTCAGATGGAACTTAATTACGACGCACAGAGCGACTCACAGCATAGGCATGATGGATCGTCAGGGAAATTAGTTGAGAGTACGAAATAGAGGGGCGCGCATATAAATCAGGCATTGCAGGCCACCACGAGTCATCTTGGAATGCCGATTGCCAGGGCTAGGCGCCTGGATGAGTCGATCGTCATCATGGCGGCACAAACACACACATCCTCACGAAGCAACCATCGGACGTCCCTGCATTTCCCCCTCACAATCAGCTCACGTCTCCAGCTTAAGCTTGATACAAGAAGTGAATGGCAGACATGTCATTACACCTAACAGTGGAACCATGCAACCCAAATTCTCCTTGCAACTACTATGAGCATTGATATATCTACACTCTAATTCTCAAGATCTACAATGACGGCCTGGCCGCCATACGCCAGTGCTGCATTCACGCTGACCCTGTCCACCGTCCCATCGCCATTTCCCCGGCGAATGACCGCTCCGTGCGACTCGTGGATGTGTCCAAAGACATGCAGCCGGCAGCGCCCAAGCTCTCTACTTTCCAGCCGAGCGGTAAGCTCCTTGCAGCCCGCGGCCTTTCCCCTCCGCGTTGCGTTGAGCGTCCCGTGGGGTGGCGTATGCGTCAGCAGGACCTCGGTCTCGGGCGGTATGCGAGAGCAGACTTCTGCGCCTTGTCCATACTCGTACTGGAACGATCCGATTGAGTATCGGGGCGTTGCCTGCATGTCGACTAGGTGAGCGTCGGCACGGAGGATGCATGCTGCGGTGCCGAGCTCACAGGTGAACCATATATGTTCCACGTTCTTCCGGAGGCTGTGGTTATTTGTATGGGTTCGTATTCTAGATAGCGGATGCCCGTCTCGCGCAGCTCTTCGCTCCGCATGAGGGTTTGTGCTGCATCTACATCCTGGACATGACCCGATCAGACGAGGGACACTTGACGGTGCGGAGTGTGTACCTGTGCGCGTATCCCATTGCCGAGCACTCTCGCCAGCGTCCCACCTTCTCGCCAGTCATTGTCTAAGCAGAGCTGAGGAAATAATCAGGATTGCGCTTCCACTGAGGAGCTATTCTGGATTTCACCACGCACATCATGGTTTCCTGCAATCAGACTACACATCGCACCTACCATGCATTAGTGCCTCTCCATGCTCCTGCCTATAGATATAGTACTCACATCTTTGCGGGATGCGGCAGGCCCTTCAGCCAATCCACCGTCGTCTGCAAGTGCTTAAGCTGCCCGCGCATGCATAGGTCACCAGAATGTAGAAGCACATCGCCGTGCGGGACAGGGTATACATGTGAATGCGTGTCTGATATGCAGACGAAGCGTGTGTGAGTGGGACCCGGATGAGGTGGCGGTGAGTTAGGATCGTAGGTGAGGTGGACAGTCGCAGTGGGAGAGCGCAGCACGGGATCTACCAGATTTCCAGTCCCCGCCACTATTTTGTTCGCACGCTTGCTTTTCATAGCTAAACCCTTGTTGATTTGGGGCGAGTAAGGAGGAAGGTTCGTTTCGCCTGATCACGAATACCCAAGGAGTACTCGGTTGGGTATGAGTGAGAGGTGAGAGATGTCTTTTGACGCCCAGGATACGTTTATAAATTGATGTCAACGATCTGATCAACCCAATTCGAATCGGGATCAAACCTAGCAAGTATCTTATATGTGATTCCATGCAGTTATGGCGCATCGGCGTATAGGAACAGGCCTCAGGTAGAAGTATTAACGGCCACCACCAATGCAGTGGCGATCTTCCGTTCAACATGCCTCGCAAAGGTCTCAAAGAGCGTGCGCTTCACGCCACGCACCCACTCGACCCTCACCACAAGGCCTTCCGGAGCCTTCCCTCGGATAGAGCCTCCGTCCTGCGGGTCTATACATGTTACACGACAAATCAATGCAGGAGCGTCGCTGTTTTCGTCGGTGTCCATCGTTCCCGCTTGTACCTTTTTCCGCCTGGCAGCTCTGGTCCATGTGTCGCGTGCAGCGGAGACGAGCACGTCCGCAGGTGGTTCAGCCGTCGCCGGCTGCAACGCCGGAGTTACGGGCCGTACAGATAGACCTTCAATAGCGGACAAGACGAGTGCAAGGGCTGTCGCGAGGTGCGCCATGGAGGACGCCCCGGGAAAAACCTGCTGGAGCGTGTTGCGCGGTGGCATGAGGCTTTGGACTGCGGGGTTGCTGATGCGGGATATATGCTGTTGGAGTAGATGCGAGCGGCCTAAATTACGCAGGCAAACACGTGGTCTGAATCTTACATCGGGTAACCGAACGTCGCCAAAGGACCATGCGATGGCCCACCGCCGTGTTTGCCCCTGGACGAATTCTGTGCAGGCATAGTTGTCGATCTGAGCGGGGTGAGGGGTCACTTTCCAGTAAAGCAACAGTAATGCTGCGCATACCGTCTCCGCGCGCAGGAGTGCGACTACGTCAGTCAGAGACGCCAACTTGCCTAGCATCGAGGTGTACCATCTGGTAGAAGCAAGGCTAAGTGTGCAACTGACAGCAGGCAGCAAAAAAGCGAACCTGCATTGCGCCCGTGTCTCGAGGCTTTCACGGACCATCGTGCACACAAAGTTAGCCTCACCACCTGGTGTGATCATCTCCACATCCGCTCCTGTGCATACCTGAGCAGTGAAGAGAGGGACACTTAATGCAATTCGACACTAGACAATGAGGGATATCCGAGATGCCTGTAGAACCTTACCGCCGTTGGTTCAGATTCTTTCACTTCTGCAGAGTGCAAGACATCTTCACGGCTGCTATAGAATGGAGGATTGCACATCGTGAAGTCATACTTCGCCCTGTTGCGTTTTTGCAGGTGTATGTCATCTAGGACACTCTAACGACACTGATTGATGGGCTTACCCGGACCGCGGATCTCGGATGCGGTTTTCTAAGTTGAAGAGGTGGAGCAAGATGGGGCCGGCAGGGTCAGACGCTATCACAGAGATGCGCTCTTGCAGGCAATTTTGTTGTACATTGAGACGTGCATGATGAAGAGATTTCTCGTCGACATCTACCACAAATATGAGTATCGCAATGCACGCTGTCTTGCCTGCGGGCTATCAAGCTGGAGTACCTGTTGCTACGAAATTCCAGGAAGGGTTTGATCGGCACCCGAGGAGGGGGTAAATTGCAGACGCTCCCGTACCGCTGTCCAAAAATGAGCGATTTTTGATACTATTGCTGACCGCAACTTACACATCAATGCCAGTGACAGCTTCAGGTGGAGTATCAAGCGGTTCGGCTAGGCGTGCCGCTTGCAGGATGTCTTCAAGCCATAGGATGTAGTTCAACCTGTGAAGAGAGTTGTGTGTTAGAGGATAAGTAAATCATATCGTGACTCTCACCGGTTCGGAACCTGTGCCTTACCCTTCAGGAACGTCAGAAATCAGGAAACCGGACACGTACCGGAGGGCAAAGGCGGTCATTTGGGATTTCGAGGGAGACGTGAAAGTCGCGGAAGAGAAGTGCCTCAGTTAGCCGCCTACACTGATTTAAACGTAGCACACTCAGAGTCGCGGAGATACAGATGCAAGAGAGCGCTAGCAGACCTCTGAGCGACATCATCTTTGAAGTCGATGGTGGTGCCCTTAGGTGTGGAGGTCAGGCTGCTCAGTAATTCTTAGAATAACGTATATGCAGTGTAATGCAAAGCACGCACTGTGGTTTGAGTGCAGGATATGCATCCGCAAGAGACAAGAAGTTGGGAGGTGTACGGTACGGGTTACGAGGATGCATCGTGAGATGCCTGGCATTCGTGGCACAGCGAGTACGTGCGTGTAAGATTGCTTTGCAAGGTCACTCACTCGTGAGAGCAAGTTGCAATGGGTCTAGTTCGAGATGATGGGAAAGAGTACGTAGGTACCGACCCAGACTCAAGCGCCGTCTCATGATCACTATGATCGAACATCTGATCGAGGCGTCTATCCCGACCGTTGAAGGAGTTCGACGGTATGCTTCGACATGACATCGCTGTCGCGTCGCATGTACTTCACAGTCGAAGTCGAAAACTCACTCGGACTCGAGCAAACCACCGGAATGGTTTCTGCCGATAGGCCTACTGCCAATCGAGTAAGCTCGTAAGCACTCGTCACGGTCACCACGACCAGAACTTGAAAACCAGAGGATGACAATAAGTACATAGCCGCTTTGAGCCGACTCAGACTCACGCACGCATTCATTGAAACACACTGTCCGAGGTGGCGTGGTCTACTCAGGCTCCCGGGCTGACCAGTGTTTCACTATTCGGTGTCATCAAGACATTGAAATATTATCACCGCGTCAAGGCCATACGTTCATAGGCCTATAACTGCCCATGGACAGAAGTATACACTCATTCGCAGCGCGCTACTTAACGGGCCTAATATGAAGAGACATTAGATAATATTACGTACTTGTATATATGTTACGTGTAGACGCCTGGGCGTACGCACGAGAATGGGGGCAACTTCTACTCTTACCTTGGTACCCATACGTCTCCAATACTGGTGCCGTCTACCCTCGGTCTGAGCGTGAAGCCTAACACTTTCTCACACTTGACACCCTCCTCGCCGCCAGGTGGAGCAGCAAACTTGATTGATTCAATGTCGGGAGTCGACAATAACAATGACGTGGCGCATGCCACCATCACCGAAGTAGTGGACTCAGTGCACACGCCGGGGCTCTTGCGTCAGGGGACAGAGCCTACATGGGTTTCAGTCCCTGGTGGAGTGCCTTTGGTCCTCCACAATGGCAATTGTGAACGGTGTATGCAGTTTGCGATGCACATCGCGGGACTTCGCTTGTGTGACCAATCACTCATCGATGCAGAAGATGCGGCACGTGCCACAATGATACAGCGCCATTTCAACAACGGATGGTCTTTTCCAGGGGAGAGGGGCCTGGTTGAAGACCGTGCGAGATTAAGGGACGCCCAAGCTCGTATACGCGAGCTGGAGGAGCGTCTCAATACCGAAATGGTAGCCCGAATACGAGCCGAAGAACAGGAGCGTCTCAATACCGAAATATTAGCCCGAATACGAGCCGAAGAGCATTTGCGACTGGCGATGGATCAACGGGACTATGTCAGTGAACAGTTGGCCAGAGAAACACGGCACAATGATTACCTAGAGCGGCGACTCGACGACGCATATCGACGACGAGATGAGAGTAGCCAGGTGATCGACCCTCCAACCACCACTGCGTCGTCCAGTCACACGACTAGTTTACCCGCACCTTCGGCTTCGACGTTGTTGAGGAATCCACCTATGGCAGCTCCAGCAGCATCGCGTCGACGGGAATGGCTCAGCCCAGCCGACAGTCGCCCGTGGAGTATTGGTGGACGTGGTTCAATAAAAATCCGTCCGCCGCTCCGACATCGTTCCGCCGTGATGCGAACATTCAACATCGACGACATACGAGCATACGTCCAACTGCGCAATTGGGCTCCGTCAACGAGAACATCGGAAGTCGCGCGACGGGCATGGATCGAGGCTATGGTGCACGTACTATCTGTACGGGGTCTATATGCATACATCGTCGCAGTCCAAGGATTCAATGTCGCGACCAACCCTATCATTGTCATGGCACCGGTACTGGACGCTGGAGTATTACCCCGAGACGTTGCCCAATTCATGGCATCCCAGGGCGTCCAGCCCACTGAGGTTGGAGTGCTTGGAACGCACGCAGTGAGAGAGCGGAACGTGAGGCTGGGACGCACCCCGGGGGACACCTCGCCGTATACGGACGGGCCCAGTCATGTCACTGATGCTATCCCTCACATCGACACTCCGATGCCGCTGCCAGCCCCGCGTAATGCGCCTGCTGAGACGAACAACACTATGGGCACCGCACCATGATTCAATCGTCTACAATGAGGTGGTCGCTCTCGCATGTCACGCCCGTATCGCCGGAATGCAGCCGCACCTTCGCTTTGCCATGACCAGACAGTAATCGTATATTTGTACGAGCTTCAAGTCGATCCGTGTGACGAGTCCAGTTGAGGGGGGGGGATTGTAGTCTGCGTTGCTACAAGTTGGCGATCTGTACGAATCTTAGCACAAGCGTACGGCGAACACAGCCTACTATTACAGATGAGGTTTGGGTCCCCATGTGTATCTGAATGTTCTTTCATGCGCATCGAGGGTATTACGAATGTCGTTCGTTCACAAAGCAAGAACGATCCAAGTGATTGGCGCCCATTGCATTGATGAGGAGATCGGGCGCCCGATCATCTCGATCGGTATTTTCGAGTCAATACTAACGTTGAAGTCGGCGTCTGTGAGTACAGTTCACTCCTTCCTATTGCCAACATGCCTGGAGTACTCTCTCTGTCCTCTTCCGCCTCACCATTTCCCTATGCGGCAATTGCAATCGCCACATACACAGACAAAGCTGAACTCTCATACGATGAGAGTGCATCTGGCGTCTCACTTCAGCTTAATGGCTCAACGATCTCCGCGGAGGATGAGATAGTCCGTGCCTTGGCCAAGGAAGGCGGCCTTTCAGACGACAGCGCAAAGGAAGGTCCTCTTGCTAGAGAAATACCACTGGTGTTGACAGTCGCGTCCATACAGACACAGGCATATTTTGCTTTGGCAAAGTCTTTGCCGACTGTTACCGCTTTCCCGGAGATCGTTGCCGCCCTCAACTCCTTGGATGACCATCTCGCCTTCCGTACCTTCCTTGTTGGACATGATATTTCTGCTGCGGACTTCATCGTATGGGGCGCTTTGAAGGGTAAGTGATTTGTGCGATATGAGCTATTTGAGATACACCATCGCCTGGAAATGGATTTGCCTACTGTATGGCATCCACGTGGTTCACACGCTCAGAGCTCTCATAGCGTGTATTCACTATTTACATATATCTATCATGCTACCCACGATTATTGGGCAATCCTCATTGAAGCTTTCTATTATAGGTAGCATAAAGATAGTTGGTTTACTCAAGAACAACAAGCACCAACACCTTTTGCGGCGGTTCTCGCACATTGAGTCTCTCGAGTCGACACAGCTCGCCATCGCTAGTCTGGCCGGTATGTGCCTTGTTATAGTCCTATAGCACCGTCTAACGGTCCCACAGAGGCAAAGTCAAGCAAGGCTCGTTCCAATAAGACCGCGGCGTCCTTCGCACTCGGTCTACAGAATGCTAAGGAGGGCCAGGTCGTCACGCGTTTCCCGCCCGAACCGAGTGGCTACCTGCACATTGGGCACGCGAAGGCCGCCATGCTCAACCAGTACTTCGCGAAGATGTACAAGGGAAAGCTGCTCATTCGTTTCGATGATACCAACCCCACGAAGGAGCGGGTAAGCGTGTTGCTTGTATCGCATCAATGCGTGAACGTGATTTGACCGTATCTGTAAGACCGAGTTTGAGGAGACCATCCTCGAGGACCTCGCACTGCTTGACATCCATGGCGACGCTGTCTCGCACACGTCCGACTACTTCGACCACCTGTACGAGCTTGCAGTCCGACTCATCAAGGAGGGCAAGGCATACGCGGACGACACTGTGCAGGAGCAGATGCGGAAGGAACGCTGGGACGGCATCGCATCTCGCCATCGCGACGACAGCGTTGAGGACAACCTCGCGCACTTCGAGGAGATGAAGAAGGGCACACCCGAGGGCGTGCGCTGGTGCATCCGTGCGAAGATGAGCGTCGATAATCCGAACAAGGCCCTCCGTGACCCAGTCATCTACCGATGCAATTTGCTGCCGCATCATCGCACTGGGTATGTCTGTTTTCTCATATGCGTTGCTATCTCGTCCTGAGCCGGGAATGTTAGGGACAAGTGGAAGATTTACCCGACGTACGACTTTGCGTGCCCCATCGTAGACTCACTTGAGGGTGTCACACATGCACTGCGCACGAACGAGTACCGTGATCGCAACCCACAGTACCAGTGGATGATCGAGGCGCTCAGCATACGCCCCGTGCACATCTGGGACTTCAGGTAGACAAACCTCTCTGCTTCAGTGTATCAATGACGTTGACATTGCGAGCAGCCGGCTCAACTTTATCTACACACTGCTTTCAAAGCGCAAGCTGCATTGGTTCGTTGATCAGGGACTTGTGCGCGGCTGGGACGATCCGCGCTTCCCCACCGTCCGAGGTCCGCATCGATGTCCGCTTCACACTCGCACCCTCTACTGAAATGTCACCTGAAAGGTATCCGCCGTCGCGGCCTGACCGTGGAGGCTTTGCGCCAATTTATGCTTGCGCAAGGCCCGTCGCAGGCCATTGTCTCGCTTGAGTGGGACTCACTCTGGACGCTGAACAAGAAGGTCATCGATCCCGTTGCGCCGCGCTTCTGGGCACTCAGCAAGACTAACCTGTGCGTGTCTTTCCTTTTGCATTGGCCCTCAATGCTAACTCACTCGATTGTGAAGTGTTCCAGTTGTCGTTAAGGGTGGACCTGCGGAGGTTGAGGTGAAAAGCCTCCCTAAGCACAAGAAGAATCCCGAGGTGGGCGAGAAGCAGACAGTCTTCTCGTCGAACATCCTAGTTGAGCAAGAGGATGCATTGACGTTCGACGACCAGGAGGAGGTGCATTGTTTTCGTCTCTCTCGTTGCTTCGGCTGAATCGTCCTTCAAGGTCACGCTGATGGATTGGGGCAACGCCATCGTGCGCTCCAAGACCACTGACAGCAATGGACAAGTCACTGCAATCGAGATGGAGTTGCACCTCGAGGGCGACTTCCGTAAGACGAAAAAGAAGATCACCTGGCTCACGCAGCCAACATCCGCGCATCCGCTCACGGAGGTGACGCTGCTCGACCACGACTACTTGATCACGAAGAAAAAGCTCGAGGAGAATGATGACGTGAAAGACTTTGTCCCGCCCCAGTCCGAGTTCCGCGAAGACGTACTCGCCGATGCGAATGTGCTCACCCTCAAACGTGGAGATATCATTCAGTTCGAGCGCAAGGGATACTACATCTATGATGGCGAGAATGATGGCCGCCGCGAGTTCATTCACATTCCCGATGGCCGTGCGGCAAGCATCGCGAGCAAGGCGACGCCTGGCGGCACTTCTACGCCCAAGGAGGCGAAATTGGAGAGCACAGGCGCATCTGCGGCAGGCAAGGAGTTCGCGAAGCAGTCGCTCGAGATCCCAGTGGACACTAGGATGTACAAGGTCGCGCCAATATACGGAGAAGGCGATATCATTGCTCCCGCTGATACAAAGATGTACAATGTCAAGCCTGTGTACGAGCTTTAGATGACTGGCAGAAGGTTCCTTAGTAAAACAAGTATGTAGTAGCAGAGATTGTGCGTCATTGGAACCACGATGGCTCACCTATAAACGCGGCAATTCGGTAACAAAACATAATTGGGCGATGTTGTCTGAGAAATGTACATTTAGGAAGGACCTCGACGTTTATTTGTCTAGGAAAATGTGGCTCTACATATATCTGAGGAGCATCGGGGAGAAGCAAGCGGTGTATATAGAGTTAGAATGCCAAGCTTGAGTACGTTGATAAACAAACTTCGACAAGCTTCAACATCAAGCTGGCGCATCAAATGCGATACAATCGATCACCATCAACAACGCCACACACGGTTCACGACAAATGTTATCTCTGACACCCAGAAGACAATCAACGTTCAAATGAATTCCGTGCTTCGTTTATTATACTATGGTATAATAAGCTAGGGAAATATGTAGCCCTCACAAATGATATCGCCCTCCCTGATGTTCCTGTCGGCCAATCAGGATTATCAGGCCCATTGAACGGACGTCATGCATGCGCCCGCGTTACCACGACACAATCATCCTAGATTTCTAGTGACGGCGAGACACCAGGTAAGTGTGGGGTACGCATGAACATTATAATAAGCTATGACTTACAAGAAAGTCTCAGAGAGACCAGCGTACGACATCGGCACTACTTCAGTAGTCCCGCGTACAGCCAGAAAGTGGGTCCAGGAAGTCTTGCTTTCTGTGGTTGCCTCGAGTTAGATATCGTGTGCCTACGCCAGCATATTGTTTTAGTATTCCCTGCAGTACCATTGATCTGTATTGACCTTTATAGCGAACGCGCGCTCCTCGACTCGGTATTACCATTCACCCGTAACATCTCAAGTCAATCAACGATGCATCGAGCACCCCCAAAAGACGAGATGTATCCGAAGTGTCGGTGATATGCCTAGACCAGCCAGAAGGGGTCGTAACATAGCGCGCAAGTCCAGCACAATACGCTCAGAGCATGCCAAAGAAGAGCCAGGCCGATGATCTAAGCCAGACCGCTCGCAAAGGGTGTCGAGAATGCTGCCAAAGATTGCGACCTACGCGCCCTGCGCGCCGTCGATAGGAGGGAGATGCGCCGCAAGGTCATCGCCCGGATGGATGCACGCCTCCAGACCCACGTCAGCCGCCCCATCAGAGCCAGCAGCATTCTCCATGGTTCCGTTCGTCGGAGCATCCTCTCTAGCCACAGACCATGACGAGGAGACGTCCGAAAGACCACTGAAAGACGTATCGGCCAGGTTGCCCAGGAGCCAAGGAGGGATGTAGCCAAAGTGGATCGAGTCCGACGAACGCTCTGCCTCCTCACGTGCACGTTGAGCATCCCAGTTCGGGTTCCACTGGTCGAAAGCCTCGTCTGCCTCACGTCGAATCTCCTCCATCGTCCTAGGCGGCGGGGGGATGTACGCTTCCAGGCGCGGATTGATGTCCCAGTCCGAACCCTGCGCATTCTCCATCGACGTGTTCGCCAGACCGTCCTCTTCGCCAACGGACCATCCCGAGGAGACATCTGACAGACCGCTGAAGCTCGTCTCGGCCAAGTTGCCCAGCAGCCAAGGAGGAATGTAGCCAAAGTGGATCGAGTCCGATGACAGCTCCGCCTCCTCGCGTGCACGTTGGGCATCCCAATTCGGGTTCAATAGATCGAACGCTTCGTCCGCCTCACGCCGAATCTCCTCCATCGTCTTCGGCGGAGGTGGAATATATGCCTCCAGTCGAGGGTCGATGTCCCAGTCAGAGCCCTGTGCATTCTCCATCGACGCATTCGGTGCCAGATCCTGAGACATCTCCAGCGAAACGTCAACCGTAGTGTCATCGGCAGAGTCAGGGCCCTTAGGCTTGGCGAGAGTCAGCCACTGAGTAGAACGCAGCTCGACCGAGTCTTGCAGGCGTCGACCAGACCATAGCGTC
>NW_020169834.1:2328122-2329801 GCF_002117355.1 Postia placenta MAD-698-R-SB12 | reverse complement strand
CTGCGCATTCTCCATCGACGTGTTCGCCAGACCGTCCTCTTCGCCAACGGACCATCCCGAGGAGACATCTGACAGACCGCTGAAGCTCGTCTCGGCCAAGTTGCCCAGCAGCCAAGGAGGAATGTAGCCAAAGTGGATCGAGTCCGATGACAGCTCCGCCTCCTCGCGTGCACGTTGGGCATCCCAATTCGGGTTCAATAGATCGAACGCTTCGTCCGCCTCACGCCGAATCTCCTCCATCGTCTTCGGCGGAGGTGGAATATATGCCTCCAGTCGAGGGTCGATGTCCCAGTCAGAGCCCTGTGCATTCTCCATCGACGCATTCGGTGCCAGATCCTGAGACATCTCCAGCGAAACGTCAACCGTAGTGTCATCGGCAGAGTCAGGGCCCTTAGGCTTGGCGAGAGTCAGCCACTGAGTAGAACGCAGCTCGACCGAGTCTTGCAGGCGTCGACCAGACCATAGCGTCGCGGAATCCACGCTGGCTTCGCTAACCTCGCTGTCTTCACTGTCCTCCGTGACTGGAACAACAGTGCCGTCCGATGTCGTCGCACCAGACGACGCCACAGATGCGTCGTCGATAGGAGGAATATGATCCGCAAGGGTGTCCACCAACTGCGAGGGAGTAGCTGCCGTCAGTGCCGACCGCTCTACAATCACACCCCCAAGCACGCTGTCTACACTGTCTAGAGACTCGAGTGAGTGGATCGCCCCAGAGAACGACAGCATGCCCATGGTGTCGTCATCGCCGTCCTGAGGAGGCAGGTGTGCCGTCAGGCCGTCCTCTGCGACCTGCGTCTGATCTTGTTGCTGCAGCTGTGCACGGAGGCCGTCTGCTTCTTCGCGGCTCATGCGAAGCTGCTCCCGGAGTGCCTCCAATTCCGCATCGCGTTCTTGCTGGCCTTGCTTCAGCTCCATGTTCTCTTGCTGGACTGTCTCCACCATCGCGGCCTGGCTCGAGCACCGCTCCTAATGATCTTTATGAGCACGTCAATGATTGCAGTACACGGATCACTCGCCTGGAGAGAAGCCTTATCGGCGGTCGCCTGATCCAGCGCAGCCGTGCGCTCTGCTAGAACAGCCTGTATTGCATCGAACATTGTGAGCTGAGACTGATTGATCGAAAGGCAGGTGAACGTAGTACCTCGACACGTGCTCTCTCCTGCTGCTCGCACTCGAGCACACGGACCTGAGTCGCATTTGCCTCCTGGGGTAGACCACATCCGTCAGAGAGAATCCGATTCGATGAGTCACAAACGACGTGCCTGTGCAGCGCAGAGTGCACGCTGAACGTCGTGAAGCTCAGCAGAGTGCTTCGCGAGGTTCGCCTGGTTCACCGTTCAGCCATGCGTCAAAAGTATCAAGCAGATGCCGCACCTTCAGCTCGCCATTCTCGCCCTCCGCCGCCTCCAATGCGCTGCAACCCGCCTTGTGCACCGTCTGCCGCGACTATAGTCAGCGACCAACATCACATTCAACCCACTTACCTCCATCCGCTGCTGCTCCATCATCGCACCCTGGAGCAGCACACTCTGCTCATCCACCCGTCCCTGCAATCCGCCGTCAGCAACGATAACCACAGCAACCGCATATTGTGCTCCTGTGCTCACCTGCAGCTCAGCCTTCTGACGCTGCACCGCCGCCAGCTCCTCATCCCGCTCCGTCCGTGCCTTCCGCAG
>NW_020169834.1:2292368-2328084 GCF_002117355.1 Postia placenta MAD-698-R-SB12 | reverse complement strand
CCAGCGATGTTTCTATCCGCATGCACCTACAATGTCCACGCTACGTGTTGCCAGATCAGTCTTGAGCTTCTCCGCCTCATGGCCTGCCTCAGCACCCAGCTTCCTGAGCTGTGCGCTGAGTGTCTCCTGCAACGATAGTCAGCCGCATAGGTCGATCGGCGTATAAGACTGAGTACATACGATGGAGAGGTCTTTCGACCGGAGTTTCTCCTCGAGCCCGCCAATGGTCTCGCGGTACTGCCCAATCTTCCGACCGATCCGCTGCTGTAGCGCTTTCGTCTTGTCCTTCAGTCGAGTCTCCCGACGATCCAGTGCTCTCCAGTCCTTGTCCGAAGGCCGTTCCTGTCGTACCTTCTGCTTACCTTTCTCTTCGGAACTGTAGCCAATCGTTTTCACCGCCGCGGTCTCGACCATCAAGGGAGACTCGCTAAGCAGACCAAACCGATGGACCGTCAGCTTCCACTTCCTGGCCTGTACCGGGTCTTCCTTAGCATCCACGCGGCTGACTACGACGAGCGACATACCACGAGAATCAATTCCCATCGTTTATATGCCAGTAGTTCCGAGTCGCATTGGCGACCGAGTAGGGTGGACAGGAGAGTGCCAGTGAGTCTGCCGGCGACGGCGATAGCCAGAGCCCAGCTCAGCCACCAGGACTGAGCGGTCTCTGACCCACCGCCGACCGGCGTTGCGTAGGAGGACCAGACAGAACACAAGATACCATCGAGCATTGCTGCCAAGAGGATGACATCGAGGTTGACAGACACCAGGTAGTGTTTTTGACCAGCACGAGAACACACACCAAGAGCAAGGACGGAGAAGCCGCGCCAGGCAGCGAGTGCGAACATCGCAGAGGAAAATATAAAAGAAAACGTAACCGGTTTAAGAACTAGAGTATTCATGGCTTGCATAAGTTGTGAGTAGTGTAGCAGTACATATTGTATACCGGTGCCCATGGTCAGCCCGCAGTCAGCCGTCAAGTGGGCTGACCATCGCTTGAAATCACCTTTCGGTCATGGCTAGAATCGAGCTGCTCCGCTAAGTGGTACCGCAGCAGATGACAACATCAGAACTGAAATTTCTAATTGGGACTGCAATAAGGTATGTTTGAAGTGGGCCTCTGCAGGAATAGAAGTTGCTGGCCATCAAAGGAGGAACAAAGCTACGTCGACCCAGAGATGCGGGCCTCAGCCGCGCTCAGCGCGAGTCGGACGCGACACATTCAACGCGATCACGTGTGCTAATGCTCCTCATTCGCTGTCAGTTCAGAATCGACGGCAAAACCAGGCGTGCACTAGAAGGCGATTTATGATTTATGGGAAACTTTCAGCGCTGCGTGGATATCGGTGAAAAACTCCATCGTGCTACATGCATCACTCTACCGCGAGTTACCAAGATCGGATACAGCTGCCAATTGCCACCTACACATCCACACCCATTTGCTCCGAGAAATCCAAAAACCATTCCAGCCCTTCCTTCTTTAGTCGCTCCTCGATTGATTGGAACTCGTAGGATAAGACACTCGGTGGCATCCAGCTCAACAGCTGGGAGGTCCGCTGGCGACCGAGTGCGTCCGCTGCCCTGATGTACTTTCTAGCCGTGTAAGTACCTCGACCAAACCCTGCTGCACACAGCGCCGCCCATGCCACATCCCTCACAAGGTCCTTCACAACGCCTTGTGGCTTCGCACTCAAAATGACGAAGTACTTCACCTTGAAACGGTCCTTCTTGAGCCAGAACAGCCAGCCTTCGTTCTTCGGAGTTGTCAGCTCTGTAAGATATCCTTTCATTCCAGGTAGATTCTTGTCCCCTAGTTGCACCGGATCGCCGCTGCCATACAGAACATCTCTGCCGGACCTTGTGACATTCCAGGGGCCGTGCCCGGCAGGCGGGTTATGTATCGCCGCCATCGGAGCTTCAAACGTCCGCATGCGTAGTTGATAGAATATCTCGTCTGCCGCACCTCCGAATTGTTCGAGTTGCTGACCAGGATCCGACTCAGAGCGTGTGAGGACAAGGAACCTATCTGGGCGAAGACGTAGCTGCTTAAGAAATGCTCGCGTGAACGTGTCGGCATCGTCGCGCACGGCTCCAAACATATAGACTCTGCAGTTCACTTCTCCCCAGGTAATGAGATCGCGTCGGGATGCGGGCTTAGTCGTCGGGAGCGGGCCAGGGAAAGTGGGGGAGACCCCATTGACGCAATCACCGACCACAACCCCACACATACTAAGGTGGGCTCGATATGATTCAACCCCTTGTTTTTCGCAAAAGCTTGGGGCTGGGTACATGCCGAGTGCTCCGAAAGAGAGGAATGTCTGCAGGTCATTGAAATCGTTGCACAGATGCATAAATCGATTCTCGATGTTTGAGGGAGGATGCAACGCGTCAAGCAGGTACTAGCCATGTATCACCGTCAACCTTGACATTCCAATGATAGCATTAGGACCATCACGCACCCACCAAGCCTCATTGCTCATTTCACGAGTGTGGCGACTCTTAAACACCCACCCATCGAGAATTTTGAAACGATCCTCTGAGTCGCACAAAAAAGCATGATGAGGAATTCGGCACGGCAGAGAAGAGATGATCGACTTGCTGAGGTCACCAAGGTTAGCTGCAGTACTCTTCTTCCCTGCCTCTGGCCACATTGCAATTGCTTCCAGTGTTGCATCCTTCCACCAAATCATCCCTGAGCTCCGGAGAAGACCCTGTCCTTCCTCGAGTCGCTTGAAGTCTTCTGCAGAGAAGTTTGGATCCAGGAACATGTCATTCAGCGACACCTTGCCTTCAGCCTTCAGCAAAAGTACCGGATCATTCAGAATGATGCGCCGCGTGTATTGTAGTAAGGTGTCTAGCTGGATGTTCACTCGGCGCAGATAGTGGGGGTCAGTGCAATCTTCCTCGGAGAGAGTATGTTGTATCCAGCGCTCTCTGCTGCCGCGGAGGAAATCATACTTTCGAAGATACGCCCGCTTCTCGCTGTGGGATAAGGACTCAGTAAGTGATCATTCCTGACGTAGATGCACTCACGCTCGCATGAAGAGTTCGATTGGATCATCATCATCAGTCTCTTCCGCCGGTATCACGATAGCTTGTCCTGCCTTATCCTTGGATCGGTCCAGTACGGTCGACAGCGATACCGAATCGCTTTCCTCATCGTCCACATTCCTGCTCTCACGCCCCTTCTGGAATTCCTTGATCCAATCATAGGCTGGATCCTGAGCATACTGGAGATCGAACACCCGCGCTTGCAAGGCATCCAATATTTCGAATGCTTCGATCATCTTCTTAGCAAGCACTTTGATGCGTATCTTGTGTCCACTGTCCACTGTCCACGGGATTGGTATAGAACAGGTAAGACCATGTGTTCCTAAAAGTAAGCATAGTATCACTAACCTTTCAAGAAAAACCGCTTCGAATGAACCTCTCGCCCTGTCTTCTCGACGCGAATGGCCTCCGCATATCGTCGCATCCAGGATGCCTTCCTTTTCGTCTCAGCTAGGCCATTATACGTGGCTATCTGGGACAATGTCGGTAATTCTGAAGTCTCCATTTCGTCAACAATCTTCGATGCATCCTTGTATCGTTTAGTCATTGTGCGATATTGTTTCTGATGCATCCGGCATCGTAGAGCGCCGTGGGGAGGGATTTTGTGACAACGCGTCGCACCGTCCGCTTCGATGGTGAGGCAGGTTTGGACCGCCGAAGCAGCGGGAGGTGGCGGCATCGTAGCGAGCGGCAGGAGACGGGTGCGGTCCTGTGGTCAATCGCAGGCAGGGCATCTCGCCGATGTCAGGCATTTGTTGGCCGTCGGCCCACTCGGAGGAAAGGCTGCGTGGACCGGGAACGACGGGGACCTTAAACGGTCTCGTCCTGTCTCTTAAAGTTCGAGCAGACTGATCTTGTCCACACGCCGGATGTCGCCGCCTCTCGTGATTGACGATGTTCCTTAACAGTACTGTGGCATTCCCATGAATTACCTTGAGCATTCGGCTTCAGTTTCGCATCGTGCAACAGCATGACCGAACCAGGGCATATTGACTGGAGAAAGAGGAGCCAGAAAGAGTAATTCGACTCACTGAAACCCCGCGCGAGGAATGGACGTGGCACGATGCTCCCTACGAGCCGTCGCTTTGAGTCTGCCCGAAGGCCGAAACTTGTAGGGCATTGGCACTGCGCGAGCCGTACTTCGCTGTGCGATTTTGGACGAGGGCGCAGAACACGCTGTAAGGAGCTACCCGTGGCTTGGTTACGTTCTACTTGTACCTATGTTGTATGGAGTCTGAGCCTGAGGAATCCTAATGGCAGTAACGATTCACTGAAATCTCATATCTGAATCTCAAGATCTCAGTGGATTAAGCGCTCATTCCGTCGATAGTCGGATGTGACGGTGCCGTGCGTGGCGACCGTCCTACCCTCACTCAGACAGTGAGTTTGTTTCAGACTGCCAAGTTCATCCGCCGATGCCTCACTGTCAATCATTTGACACGATAGCTTTTGCTGCATTCCTTCGGCCTTAAGCTTTCTACTTTCTTCTCGGCACCGTCAGCCTAGCTGAACTCAACGCTCACGACATCCTGCCGTTCAAACTAGAGCCGAAATATTCCCGCAATTCACAACAAGATGGACAAGACAGGACGATCATATGTGATTTGCTCAAAGTCGATGAAAATTACATGAATGGTCACGGTGTGTGCTAATTATTCTACAATGCAAGTGTCGATAGCGAAGAGTCCATCGCGCCTATGCTGTACGCGTCACACAGAGTCGTTCACCGCTGGCCGTACGCCTTCGTCTCGTACTTGCCAACACCGACAATGATGTTCGCAGGCGTCTGCGCCTTGCCCGTGAAGTAGTTCTCGAGAATCTCACGTGTTCCGGCCGCGTAGCGCGCCTGAGCGTCGAGGGTCGTGCCCGAGTAGTGCGGGACCATGCCGTTACCACCGCCGAGCGAGTTCTTCATCGTGCGCCAGACGTGGTCGCGGGGCGCGGGCTGTACATTCCAGACGTCACCAGCGTAACCGGTGAGCTGGCCGCTCTTGAGGGCTGCCGCGACGGCATCCTTGTCACAAATCGCGCCACGGGCGGTGTTGACCAGCCAAGCACCCTACATGGAAGGTCAGTACAGAGACCTGAATATGCATTCGAACGCATGCTGACCTTTTTGAAGTGCTTGAGTAGGTCCGCATTGACAAGGCCACGAGTACCCTCGTGGAGCGGCGCATTCACCGTGACGATGTCACATTGAGAGACCATGTCCTTGAGGTCCTCAACACGACGGGCCCTCACTTTCGCTTCCGCCTCTGCAAAGATTTCAGTACTTGTGTTACTTTCCGCAACAAGGAGAACACAAACCAGCAGGAAGACCGTTGTAGTCGTAGTACAGGTGCTCCTTCGTGTCGAACGGCATCAGACGCTCGAGAACACGGTAGCCAATACGACCAGCACCAATGGTACCAACGACCTTGCCCTCCAGGTCGTAGGCGTTGCGAGCAACCTCGGATACCATCCAGTCACCACGCTCGATCATCTCGTGCGCCGGGACGAAGTTTCGGACGAGCAAGAGGATGCTCATGACGACATGTTCAGCGACGGAGGTGACATTCGAGCCCGTAACCTCGAGGACCTGGATCTTGCGCTCGACCGCGGCGTTGAGGTCGACGTGGTCGGAACCAACACCAGCAGTGACACAGACTTTCAAGTTCTTGGCCTAGAATAAGGTGAATTAAATCCGTGACATCGGGATATATCCGGCAAAACTGCTCACCGTGTCAATGAGTTCGCGGGTGAGGTAACCCGGGTGGAAGGGGGTGGTAATGACAACCTCCGCCTGATATTTTGTAAGTACTATATTGGTATTCAGCTGCATGGACTCGGCTTACATCCTTGATGTGCTTGGCAAGGTCGCTCTGGGGGCCCTCTTTGCTGTCGGAGACCTAACATGGCCTGGTCAACTATGCGGAAACCCAAGGCGAAGGACGACAAGGAACATACAATGTATTCGTGGCCCTGAGACTCGAGCCATTGACGCAAGCCAAGCTACAGAAACACAGCCCCGATAAGTTGGTATTGGGCGCATATGCACTGGAAAGCATACCTCGTTCTCGACTGCACCCAACAGACGCGGCTCCTGCTTTGCAGCATCACCGCCACGGTAGAGGATCGCCAGAACCTTTTGGATGGTCAGAATATGCAGATGTCAAGGATTGCGAATACCGACCTTCATGCCGCGGTTCCACGACTGGGTCGCGGGCCGGGTCAAGGTGCGAGAGGACGTCGCGACGGAGCGAGTGGCAAGTCTGCTGAACATGGTGTGGGCGACGAGGAACAAGTTTTGGGGAGAAGGCGGGATGAGAGGGTGGATGGTGGAGCTTGATAGCAGCTGACCGCGTCCATTTATATTCACGAAAACGGAGGAGGCACTTCCAGATGGCGAACATCCTGAGTGCGCCCACATTCGGTCATAGCACGTGGGTCCCGAGTTGCTCCTGGGTAGGTGCCGAGATGCCGAGACGTGCATGACCGCATTCAATCAACCCATGACGCGCAGAAACGGCGCCCGTCGTCCTCCGTTTGCCTCTTCCGCCCACGACGCGCTCCGGGATTTCACGACAGACCCCGCCCGGGATTCGGATGCCTCCGCCTCAACTGGGAAGCCATCAACCCGTCGCGCCAAGGAACGCGACTTTCGACGACGACAGACGCCGCAAAGGCATGGGAACATTTGCCTGGGCCCATTCCCGCAGTCTCACCGTCTATTTGTCGGCTGGGACCGCCGCTCTCGCAGTGTTCCCTTCCGTTGAACGCTGGCTCCAGAGTGCTCTGGTGTCTCATTTTGCAGAGGCCCTAGTAGGCTGTTATTGGTGTCTAGGCCCCAGACAGAGCCTATCTAGCCTCTGGCTAGCAGTTATTCATAACGTTCGGTGAGTGATTCACTGGTCTTCGTATAGCATGCTATTATCATTCCGCCCTCTCCCGACCCGCCGCATCGACCATTTAGGTCGTGGCGGGCGTCTGTTAGGCGGCCCGTTTCGATGCGAGGCTGCGCTCACGGGACCACCGCCGTTCACACCCGCCTCAAACACTGCTCCGAGTGGGAGGCAAAAAATCTGAGTTATGTCACGGTAATCGGAAACTATAGGCTCGGCCTGGCAAGCTTGAGCAAGTAGCAACGACTATGGTACAGTATTCTTGAACTAGATCCAAGGGTCGGACCAGAAGCGAACTCCCAGTGAGTTTCGCATCCATGTCCAATGTTTATATTCCCTTGGCAGCAGTCCGCCGTGGCTTTTACACCGAATATCATCACTTCATGAGACTGCCGAGGCGATGAAAATATCGGGCATGAGTGGGCTTGACAGTGGTATCATGACAGTAGCTCTCGGTCATTGTGTAGTGTCGTGCTCAGGCCCTCAGCTTCAGGGTCTAGTATGTGGGACGTACTGTAGTCTTCCTTATCGGACGGTGAGGCTCCAGTACCACGCCGCCGATCACGCTGATCGATCGTCGGGTGTATTCATTTGTGATGCGCCTCTATGAGCGCTTAGCGAGTGTTCTATGTACTCGCTCCTGTACACACCGCTAGCGGACCCGCATGCACTTTGAAGCCAATCCCTACATCATTGTGCCCTCGTTGACTCTGCAACAATGCTGCTCGGCAGTTGTCGCGTTTTCTTTATTGCGTCTTGTGGAACCTCATGCCACAAGTAGCGAACTTACAATAATCGGGAGACCATCGCAGGATCTACGTGTGTCACGAACCCGCAGCTAGCCCGAGCCTTGGGGTGTCTTCAACTCAGTTTTTGCCTATCTTCCGAGTCCGTCATGCCGTTTTCAGTGAAATAAGCACAATGCCGTATCCGTCAGACAGATCGTCTGCCATGTCCGGCATTCCCATGCTCCATTCACGCTATGATCTACCCTTCGCATTGACACGTTCACCTCTTGCTACGTGCGAAGGGAAATCTTGCATATACTACGACGGGATATACACACCACTCCCCTGCGACCTCTGTCAGATGACCAGTGGCAACGTAAGTCATGCGAACGAGCACTTACGCTGAGAAGTCACGCATCTAAACAGTAACCGTTTTTCAATCGCCACCCACAAGAAAATCTCGGTTGATGCTGTTCAATGACCCGTAGGACGCAAAAATAGGCGAAGTGGTAGTCGTAAGCGCAATACGTTGTAGCAGCAAAGAGCTATATTCACTGCGCGGTGTCCGTGATACGCTGACGATGCACTGGGCCACGATATTCAATCTACTACGAAGAGAAGTCTTACCATGGGACTGCAAGCTGCATCGCAGTTCTGACGCTGTTATATAGGGCCAAATTGTCTGCCATGATATTCCAATGCTTGTCAAATGCTCCTTACACCATGGGAGAATATAGCCTCTGCTGGTCGAGGTCCCCGACATCGTCTGTTTCACTGTCACATCTCGTGAGCTAGATCAAGTCTCCACGCTGCTCCAACATAGGTGCTGACTGTACCACACACCGCAGAAGCGCATATTGCTTGTTTTAGGATCGAGATTTAAATTGGCTGTGAGTCCTTCGGTGAGCCGGTGTGAAAGATCTGCTCCTACCGAAGATCGACAACGTGCAGCATCTCTGTTTTAGGAAATGACCCTTACACCACAACGGGTATCAATCCTTCGGTGATCTCGGCGTATACCTACTTACATGATCCCCGTCATCCACCATGACTGGGTATGATGATGGATCCTTGCTATGCTTTTTCATCTGCAGGTAGCGGCCGCATAGTTTATAAGACTCGTACTTACAAGCAAAGCCTTGTCGAGAAATTTCAATTCTTTACAACGCGTGCTTCACCAATTCTCGACATGTCTGTCCGCCAGTTCATCGTGGGCGCAGTGCTCGCTCTGTCAAGCCTCAGCTTTGCCTCAGCTGTTCCCCAGAGACGCGTGAGTGCTCATAGAGTGTTTGTGTACGCGCATCTCGCTCATCGGCCGTTATTATCGTAGGATGCCCCCCAGCCAGGATGCCCCTACGTGGCGACCACAACGTTCACCCAGACCCTCAACATCGTAGCACCCACGACGACTGGGGTGTACGAGACGACGACGATCACCCAAACCGAGACGCTCCCTCCCATTGCGACAACTACGGTGTTCTCTACCAGAGGCACGGAGATCATCACCGAGACGTTCCTTTACTCGAACTGGTATGCTGATCCGCCATACCCGTCCTACTGCACGGTTTCGGGAGTGTATGGCCCCTGAAACGTAAGTCACGCGCTGGAGTGATATAATTCCCTGTCGCTGACCCACAACAGTTGTCGTGACCAAGCGTAGGCACGTCACCTTCTGAAGATGATGCTACAGCTAGGGGACTGAGTCATGAGCGCTATTGCGCTGTTGCATCACGTTTGTGCTAGTTATGTATCGAAGGCATGCACAATTCACTGTTTGTGTGTGGTATACGCAAGACATACAGCACGTAAGAGCCATGGGGTGAGTAAAATCTCTGTACTTTGCGAGCGAAATAGCGCTCCGATATAGCCTCGATATCGACGCAATTTCACGCAAACAGTCTGCTGTG
Organism: Postia placenta MAD-698-R-SB12; assembly: GCF_002117355.1. Lineage (NCBI taxonomy): Eukaryota > Fungi > Basidiomycota > Agaricomycetes > Polyporales > Adustoporiaceae > Rhodonia > Rhodonia placenta. Next base: position 2,318,517 of record NW_020169834.1, on the reverse strand, counting down.
ATTGCCGCCGCTCCAACAAACCGTCTGGCACAAACAGGTCGGAATACAAACTGCTGTAAATTTTATGTAGGATATCCGTCGTGTATAGTGGATAGTATTGTAGGTACCTCTGGCGTAGGTAGTAACAATTTTCTAACTCTACGGTATAATTCCTGTTGGTAGAGATAGGAGGTATGATACTTGTCCGGGGTGCTCTCGATCGGCACCGCTTAAAACGAGCCCTTATATCATCACCGTAAGTGGCTAGGTGGTTCGGCGTGCAGACGACGGTGTAGTATCTACGATGGGCATACTTGATATTCTATGCAGATCGAGTGCACACAGGGGCGCATATAAAACTACAGAGGATCAGCACGAGTGTTAGGTGAACGACCGTAATTACCTGTAACTCGCCGCAGAAATCAGCTAAGTATTCCGGTGTGAGTTCAGACCATGTCAGGCCATGCAGTGGTTCAACCAGTTGGTATATACGTATAGCTTTGTATGACTCTTTTACACCGAAAGATTTAGCACACATCTCCATTGTGTTGCTCTTTGAGAGCAGGGCCATCTTCTGCTAGATCGAAATCTGCCAATGATGATAGATGGCCCTTCCCATGGCTTTTAAGCCGAATGTTGAGCATCATCCTGGCGACAAGTGTGCTTGAGACCCTGCGGTGAATAGATATTGTTGCGGTAAGACATAAATTGACATAGGAAATGGGCCACACATTCTCACGTATTCGTCAATGACGCGAGTGACCCTTTCGCCGTTGGCTGGAGGAAAATCAGGCTGATATGTTCAGATGATCACTGTCGAAAGACATACAGGAGCGAACTAATGTGATGGTTAATATCCGAGATGCAACTAGCGTCATGGAAACAATAACGTACGATGAAAGTTACGATGTTCAATGTGTAGAGTATAACCAATACTCCGAAGTATAAAACCGCTAAGCAAATATCAGTGCGGCCCAGAAACACGAGGCCGACTAACCATCCCAGAGCATGATTTCGGAAAGGCTTCCCGTCCATACCCGCGCAACGCTTGTCAGTTTACGCAATGTCAGGACAAAAACTACGACGTCACAAAGGATCTCAGCTCCCCAGGCACCCACAAAGCCTTGATCAAGAGACAGGGTCAAGTCAGGACATCGAGAGGTGCGAATGAGCTTACGATAGCTTCTGCGAGTATGATGAACAAAGACTCGTTCCAAAGAAACTGATGAATACGTACTGCTGCAAAGTAAACGCGATATTACAATCTGGCCAGATGGTTATCCCAATTTCATCACTATCACGAGATACGTAATTTGTGAGGACCGCCCACTAGAGTACACAGGCGTATAAATTAGAGTTAGCGTCGGGATAGGTCCCAGAGGCTTACCCCGGCGACAGTGATCAAGATTGCATATATGATCATAAGTAGGATGAGTATCCTCTTACTGCGTTCGTAGAGAGCGAAGGTCCTGACCCCCAACAATACTTGTTCACCGGACCGGAGGCGCGAGGGTTTAAACCAACGTTATGTTAAACAATATCGTAAATGTACTCACATGTGACGGCACCTTGTGAGAGCAACAAAAAGGAGTAGTCGAAGGAGCGTAGTAGGCGACACCTACTTGTCTCATTATAAACGAGCAGGATGATGACATACGACAAGCTGACCGCTATCATGCCATGTATGATCAAGACAAGGGTCGAAAAATCAAGGACTCTGAACCCACCTCCTCAGGGAAGTACTTGAAGGCCTCGAGGGCACGCGGAATTTCCCCAATCATTGTTAGATATCGGTTACAGAGAAACAATATGGAGACGAGGGACATTCTGCGTCGCCAGAAATATTGTATCTCAATTGAGAGCGTCAAGACAAAATCATAGAGTAAGATAGCTCGATAAATGCCGTCAGTTTGTTGTGGCTGTGTTCGCACAGAGGAATCAGTTAGGTACTCACTGAACGAGACCAAGAAGAGGTAGCGGCTCATCAACACCCCTTGAGAGCTGGTAGTATAGTATGATCAACCTTGTCAGCCGAGAAAGAATTGTAGAGACGCACAAAGTATTGCTTTGTATGCTGCTCATAGTATATCGAAGCGTCTTCTGAAGAGGAGGAAAAGACAGCAGATACGAGGGATTCGCAGTTAGCCATACCGGCTTTATAGATAATCCCAGCTCTTGAAAACTGTGGGAAGAGCCTGTGCAAGAGCTCGGACACCAGCACTCCACCCTTCTACAAAGTTGGCTGAACGAAAGGACTTCCATGTCGCAATGACAAAGAGTGCGAGACGCACCAGTCCGGTGTCAGCATAATCCAGGCCGTTGCTACCAATGCATATGATTGTAGCATGGGCAGGTTATATCCATGAATGGAAGCCCATAAATTGAGCACAAGCGGACGGACACTTCACAAGGATATGAAGTTTTTAAGCGCCAGAGAATGTGTATATTGATAGAGACACAAATGTCCGTCGCTCATTTCGGCAATATGCTAAAAGTCCGAGGGTCAGCGCATGTGCAACTGTTCCTGTTCATACGAGTTATAGTGCTGCCGAGTGCGTTCTGCCAACTCCGTCTTGCTCACCGGATTGCAGTCTATCCAATTCATATGCTTAGTCAGTGCTGTGACTCCAACAGAGAAGGATAAAATCGCACCAGAATTGCTTTGCGGTCCCATCAGTGATGGACATGGTACGTAAGCACAACGTATAGCGTGAAAGTATCCTAGACTTCTCGATCTAGGGTTGGTTGACACAGCGTGGATCTCATTGCTGAATATTAGTTCTTGCGAAGATGCAGCTGATAGACCGATGCGAAAAACAGTAACAAGGTGATGAAAGGCACGAAACGCCATGATATTCCATGAGCGTATATAGAGGGAATGAAGAACACTCCTGAGTCATGATACCGTGTGGTGTTTCCGTGGTGGGGGTCAAATCGACCTTGTTTGAAGACGACGCGGATTGATCTCGCTTCCGCTCCCCTCTCGGTGGTGTAGAGGCTGGCGTGGAAGGAGGCGCCATGATCTCTGTTTGCTTCATTTTGCGCGCACGTTGTCAGTCACAATTCGCACAGATGGCGACAAGGATGGCGATGGTAGGAAGCAAAGTATTTCAGATAGGACGTAGAGAGCACCTAAGAAGGTACGTGAGTTGTGGAGCTTAACGTCAGTCAGCGAGATATGGTCCGGTCCGAGTGCGCCCATCCCGCATGCCCAACACGGCTGCAAACTTGTTGCTCGCTTCGTCGTACAGCTTGGGCCTCATGGCCATTTTGAAATTCGATGAGCCGCTCATGCCAAAGTGCTTCATCGCAATCTGGTGGACGTGAGTGTCAACGGGTATGACTTCGTGCTGCCAGGACGAGGACATCCAAGTGAACACATAGCACTGAAAGATAAGCCTCCTTGAAATACCTTGTCTGGACTCATAGGAAGGATGCAATCTGCGGCCAACAAATGTCAGGAATCACCTCGCGCTCTTAACGGAGGAAGCCAGCAACCGGCTGGTTCAACCTGGCCACGGTGGACGTTCCCCGATCCGCGGGCATCAACAATGATCTTGCACGTCTTCTGTATATCGTCAAGGCCAGGCCCTGAAGGTCGCCGCAACTTCCGAGGCCGAGGGCGGAGGGAATGAATGATCATATATGTCTCGGCAGGCGGTGGCTATGATGGGGCGACTGACGTGCGTCCGGAGGCGTACGCCGTGCATGTTGATGATCTTGCGTCGCATCGAGTCTCATCTGTTGACGGCCCGGAGGGCGCAATCTTTGGCAGCATTTTCGACACCTTTTGCGAGCGGTCTGGCTTAAATCCTCGGTCAGGGTTTTTTCTGGCGTGCTCTGGGTTGATTGTGCTGGATTCGCGCACTATGTTACCGCTGCTAGCTGGTATAGGCGTATCACCAATAGTTCGGACGTATCTCGTCTTCGGGGATGCTTAATGCATCGTCGGACGTCTTGACATGTTGCTAGTGTGAACGGTAATAATATGGGGTCGAGGAGCACACCATTTCAATACAGATCACAAGCTCTGCAGGGCACGCTTGAAAGAAACCATTAGCGAGGGCACACAACGTATAGTGTCGAGCTAGCCGCGAAAGGCAAGATGCTCCTACTTGCTCAGGCTGTACGCGGAACTCCTGAAGTGGTCCGGAGTCTTATGCTGGTCTGTCTGAGACCTTGTAAGTCGCATTATCTCACTTCGATACTGTAAGGCTTATACTCAATTACATATAACTCGTCTCTCCTCCGAAGTCAGGGTGAATGCGCAGAGATGATGCTGGCCTTGTGCATGATCTTGTTTGAGTATGTTGATGGAGGCATCATCGCGGTCAAGTTACATAATGGGCGATGTTGATTGCTACAATGACAGTCTACAGGATTGTTCTACGATATAAATGGGGATAACTATATTGTTCGCACCCACTGCTCTACTAACGCGGAACCTCTAATCGACATCATAACCAGGATGGGATAAATAGGTGCAAGTTCTAGACGGTGTTGCAACCTCTAAACAAGTGCTCTCACGAGTCGAAGACATCTTCACTTTTGATGAGCCGGCTCGCCGGCTCTGCGAAGAACTCCTGCAAAGCGTCGCCGAAAATTGTCAAACCCTGTTCCATAGCCTCCTCTGTGCCCGCAAATGTCAGACGGAAGTAGTTCATGCGCTGCAGCCAATCCATGAGCACATGATCGATCTCCTCGAAAGGCAAACGTGCACTCACGTCCTCAATGGAGCCCTCGGGCGAGTCGTATTCCGGGTCCGTCGAGAGCACGAACACCGAGCCGGGCATGACGACGAGCCCGCCGTCCAGGCAGTGCTCGAACAGCTCCTCCATCAACTGCTTGCAGTTCGTGCGCCGCCCGCGTCCGATCGCGCGCTCGCGCCGGAACCGCACGTGCCGCTCGACGTGTATCCGCACCCACACGAACATGCCTGCTGCGGGCGCGCGCGCCTCCGCAAGCCCCGTTGGCGCCACCGTGCGCGCGAACAGCGCCAGGAAGTAGTCGCGCCGACGCTGGTACTCCCCGCGCAGCCCGCACACCCACGCGTCGAACCCGGGAAGGGTCCAGCCCGCGGGGCCGAGCAGCTCGGTGACGAAGACCTGGCCGAACGCGTGCGGGTGCTGCGTGGAGGAGTCGGTGTAGGAGACAAGGTGCGCGTGGAAGAAGGCCGAGGAGGTGACCCAGCCGAGGCGCATGCCCGGCGCGATGATCTTGCTGAAGGAGTCGACGCGCAGCACACGTCCGTCGACGTCGAGCGAGAGGAAGGACGGCGCCAGGGTGCGCGCCGGAGCGGCAGACGCGGGTGCGGAGTATTGCAGGAAATAGTACGGGTCGTCCTCGATGATAATGAGGTCGTGCCGTTGTGCGAGCGCGTAGATACGCTTGCGCCGCTCCACGGTTAGCGTAGAACCTGTAGGGTTCTGCCCGCATCTGTTTGGAAGTTGATGAGTTGTAATCAAAGATATGAATGATACTACTCACGGTACAGTGTACAGAACGTGCGGCTTCGGTCCCCGCGCCTCGTCCCAGGTCGACAGGATGCGCTCCAGTTCCTCCGGGATCAGGCCGCCGTCGTCAATCCGCACGGGCACCCACTTTATGCCCTGCGGGAGCGCTGCATTCGCCAACGCGCTGAACGTGAACTCGTCCGCGAGGAAGTGGTCCCCCGGGTTTCCTAGCAGCCGGAAGCACTTAATGACTGCGTCGGCGTTGCCGAGTGTGAGAGTCACGGTGTGATCGAGAGGGTTGTGGTAGAACTTGGTGAGTTCTGTGAGCGCACACTGCGTCTCTGGCAACCCCGCGCCTGTCGTGTACTGCATGGCAGTTTTTACGGGGAGTGCGCAAGGCCCATCACGGGTGGAGATGAGCCGCTGAGAGCGTGCACTAGGCCCCGCGGTGCGCCAGGATGCAACTGGGTCTTTCTCGTCGACGGAAGCGACCTCAAATTGCATGCTTTTAATGGGGTATAGGGAGGAGTGCGGGTCGCCTGGGGTGGCGTTAGCGTACGTGAAGATGGTGGCAGTAACTGAGGCGTACCATTGGCGAGGGACACCATGTTGGGCTTGCGCCTCGCAAGCCGCCAAATCTCTTTCATGGGATTCGGACGGCGAAGCTTGGCCTCTGCAGAAAGGTGATGCGAGAGATCAACCTGCGATGAACTGGGGCTCGACATGACTGTGCTAGGCGAAGTGGCAATGGTAGCGGAAGATGAAGCAACACTCCTGGTGTGGTATGTTTTTGATCGGGACCGACAGTTGTGGGGGTGCACTCTAGGTCGGGGAGCTAATGTAGACCTGGTAGAGACCTGTGTTGGGGCGGGGATTGGTGATTTTGTGGTGGAGACAGGCTGGAGAATTTATACAAATGCTCGGATCAACTATTATTGGGCGGAGGTGACTCGGAGGCGGATGATCCGCCCGTGCGCAATGGAGGGAGGCCGGCGACATGAAGCAAGACTGATACCCAATCTTCGCGGTGCGTCAGAGCAAATGGCATGCCGTCGGACGGCGGTTCCTGTGGATGCGACTGGCGCGGGACCGTGTGCGTCTGCCACCTCCGACGAATTCCACGTGGATGCAGCGTCTGCAGAGGAAGTTTGCCTCGCGGCTGTCCAGGACCATTCTCAGCGCCCCTGCGAAGCGGCCGGTGTTGTCAAAGATAGGTTAGAATGCGAGTCTCGGGTGGGATCAAGAGAAGGTAGGATGACTTCACAATCCTGCAGAAGAAGAAGAAATCGCAAGCGCCGATGTGAACCCAGTCATCATTGGTGTAGCCGACAAGTGTTCCAGGGCGACATTCGGGCGCTACATACGTCGGTGTCGGGTGCTGGCTGTGCACGGGTGGTGTTTTGCCAGGATATCTTGGGAAAGACACTAGTCTGTGCCCAAGCCAACGTTCGCGTCAGGAACGAGCGAAATTGATTTCCTGCACAGGCAGACAAGCGCCGATTTGCTTGATGATCGGAGATGTGGCCTGCCATATCTTCAATATTTCGTGCTGTGCCAGTACATACTGTTTGCACACTGAAACAGACAGTTTCACCTGTTCCTTTCCCCCATTTCGGTACAACTCTGACACCGCCCTCCTCGCAAAGGCAACCAGCAATCGTCTACACAGCCTGCACGTCGTCTCCCTGAAACACCCTCCGACTCGGAGGGCGGAGGATGCAAATCTGCGTCGAGCCAGCCGCATCCTCCAACACCCTTTGCTAGTCATACCACCATGAGGCCACCGGTTTTTAACTTTTACGCGGCCGCCCCTTGTCCAGGCTCCCCCTAACCATCGATGCAGCTCGGCCGGATCTTGCGTGTGCTAGCGAGAGCAATCTTGTCCTCGTCATTTGCATCAGAAGTCGATAGTAGATGAGGCCAGTCTCCCGATATGACTACGCAAGGTCCATCTTGCGTCATCTTGTAGACAGTTGGAAATTTCAACCCTTCATCGCAACGGAATGCGGGGGCAAGCACGAATATGTCAGAGGTGCGTATCGCTTCACAATACAGAACTCTTCTGGATCCCCGCGTTTGACATCGCTTCTATGCATACGACATTTGCAATATCAGAACGCTGCCCGTCTACCATCCTAGCATTCAGTGCACTACATACTGCGCATCGCAGTCTGGATACCGTTACCAATCAAACAAGAAGGGATATTTTCGTTTTATGTCAGCGCACGCCGGGCGAGTATGTCCTTCCGCCACCGGTGTCAATCAATGTGATTCCTATCCTTGGATTTGCAGACGCATCTAAGAAGCCCTCTTTTGCTCCCATGCATCGGCAGGTTTGCCACGTGTCGAAGAGAGTTCGGGGACTCGACTTTCGACAAATCGAACGTTACCCTTTGCGGGAGCGTACCCGCCAGTTGTGTATTGATGTGCGTAATATCCACACAAGCAACCGACAGCTCCTACTCCATCAGACTGGCAAGATGAACGGGATGCTGCAATTCTATCGCAGACCGCGCGGCCTGATGGACGCTCGCCATACTCCACAATAGCAGGCCCAGTAGCCTTAATTGCGCCCTGTGGGAGACTACAGCGTCGAGACGCAGAAGCAAAGAGACGACGGTGTAAGTGTATTCCACAACCTCGGTGCGATCCTTCCTATAATCTGATATTGGGCGCGTTGCATTCTAGATGTCCGAGGAATCGTTTGCGTATCTTGCCCGCGAAAACGCTAGCCTAGGACGCCAGCGAATTGGACTTCAAGCACTCTATTGCGTGCGTAGCACGCTCTCCCCCAAACGCGGCGAAAGTCTCCGTCCCGCTCCAACAGCGCAACCGCGCAGCGCTCTCAAGCCCGTCGTGGCTGACGGGCTAGTCTCCAATTGATTCGAAGGCACCCTCGGCCACGGGCTGCGCCTGGGAACGACAACGCAGATCGCATAAACACAGTTGCAGCCACTTTCCAGTACCAGGGCGCTGTCATGCTGCTTCGGTGTAGGGTATGGAACATCCAGGCGTTCCAAGCGCCTCGGAGCTGTGGCGCTCGAACGCACGTCGACTTGATGCTTCTTGCCCCTTCGTTAGATACGATGTGGCATCACGCAACCCCGACGGAATGCAGGAACTCCTTCGCATCTTTTGCCGCTGCGCTGTGGCGTTCGAAGCGTGTGTCGGCCTGACCAATAAGCTTGGCGCAGATACTCTTCTACGGCCACCCCTTCTACGCCCCGCGGGCCTGGCACGTACGGAGAAACGAAGGCCTGACAGGTACGGAGAAAGGAAGGCCTGCATGGGACGAAGCGCGACATTGAGTCGCCCAGCAGGCTTTACGCGGGTCCCCGGGCGGGGATCTAGACTGTCACCCCCGGACTCAGCAATGCTTCGCCTTGATTGGGATCGGAGGGCACCAAATGCAAGGCTTCATTGCCCATTTGGTAGGTCCCAACTCTATAGCGTTGGCTCTGTTTCATGCGCGTCAGGACTCACATGCGGCGGTATCCTTCCAGCAGCGTCTTCGAGGTAAATCGGCACCCCGCACAAACCCCTCCCCACAAACTTCAAAGCTCATCAGCCGCAGCCCCACATGCCGGTGTGCCACGAAGGGATGAACCCTTAGTCGAAGCAGCAATGACCCAATGCTCTGTTAAACCTCAATCAAACTGTCGTTGCATCCTTCGATAGCCGTTACACAGGCGCCTGCTGAATGACCTGATCCATCAGAAGACGCCACTACTACGATATCCGTCTTGTGGGGATGATTCGCGACGAGGGCTCTCGAGTATGTAATGGCTACATGACATGGGTACGTCAAAGGTTCCAGAGAAAGTCTGGGAAGCAAGAACACGATAACCAGCGTTTCAGCACTTCATGCCAATGTCTACGAAGTCTGCGACGTATCGAAATGCTCCCGTTCGGTTGGAGGCGTTCCCCATGCAGGATAGCGTTGCCCACGGCTCCTCATTTCACAGTGTGAGTGACATTCATGGAAGAGGTGCTGATACTGCGAACTGTGATAGCGAGCCCAGGCACGCCTGGAGATTATGGATGAGGAGAAGCAACCGTCCTTCTGTCTGCACTTGCAGGATGTGAAACGTTGCGAGAATCTGTAAGCCAGTCGGACATTATTGCTGACAGTCTCGGTGTCATTCTGACTCAGGCTTCGCTCATCGCGCCTGCATTCGTGTCATCCTACATGGTCATTAGAGGTTACCCGGGTCCGCGCAACCTATCATCGCACGGCTTCTTCAGAATTCCACGCACCTACATGCACCTATAGACGGCTTTCGAGTATCCAGTAATCTGGGTGAGTTCTGGTTATTATCAACTAGAACCCGCGACGATGTTGCCGCCAGAGCATAAACTGTGGAACGTTCGTGTATATTCTGACGCAGAGACGGTCCACCAATCCCAGCGCCACTGTGATAGTGATATTCTTAGGATCGAGTCATCCTACACTTCCGCGAACCGAAGATGAACACCAACAATTTGAAAGTCAAGACTCGGGCGTTCCGTTCAAGGGTCTAGATTGATTTCTCCGTGATACACTGTTGTACAACCTTCGATTCTCTACGTTAAACTGCGTCGTGTCCGTCATAAAAGAGTGTGGACTCTGGGAGATAGCCTATCGATAAAGAGTGCGCGCATTGCGCGATATAGCAATGAGCGTGATGGGAGGTACAAACGCGAATAACAATATGCGATAAGTGAACGAAAGTATCCGGCCGGATGGAATGGAGAGCGTCTGGGAGTCATTCACAGCGGGGATAGCGCGATCGTGAAGGAAATAGTCAATGATTTGGCGCCTTGCGACGACGGAACCGGTTGCGCAGGTTTGCGATGCTACGGGTCGCACCCCGTCGGAGCTTCGCGATTGGATCGGTTTTCTGTGGCTGGCCATAGACAAATCGGGTGATGGAGTACATGCGTTCACGAAGTGTGCATAGAAGGAGGTAGCAAACTACAGAACGAGAGAAATTCAGTCAAAGTCTTGAGCGCGTAAAGATAGATGACACACCGAGCATCTCTGGAAGCTCGTCTTCTGGAAGCGTATTCAGCTCCAGGTAATCGTGCCCAATCTTTGAGGATGGCGCAGGCGCCAGTTTTAGATCGTCTTGAATTTGATTTTGATGGAGCTTGCCGACGACCTCTTCGTCATCATCCAGAAGCTTGTACAGGGATATCAGGGCATGAGCCATAAAGTGAGATAATCAGACATACCAAGAGATCGTCTCGAGTCATTCGCCACGTATACTCCAGCCGAGTGGGGAAGAGAGTGGCGTCGGGGCTGCAGCACGCTTAGTCCTCTCTCTGTAAGGACGCTCAGAACACGACACTTACAATATCTTTACGAACGCAGCATCGAAGAGTTCTGCGGTGCCCTTGATCAAGTCGTCCCCGACGCGTATGAGGGACGCATTCGCGCCATCCCAGGTGATCTCAGCGAGAATATTTCCATACGCGTCCTCCAAGGACGTCACTCGATCTACGTTATTGTCTCCAGATAACTGTTCCTGCAATGCGCTAGAGCTGGAAGAGCTGGCAGAGGAGCAAGAGCCTGACCGAGCGCGTTGTGGATGGTACGTATTGGTGCGAAAGGCTACGGCGCCCGTGGCGCAATCAACAAACGAGGTTCGCAAAATATCTGTGTGTGATATTTGGAGCAGCATTTTGTTGTGGGCGGAAGAGTGCTCGATGGCGGAGGACGGCGAGGAATATAGCGAACGCAAGGTTCACTCCGGGGGCGCCAGGCGTATCGCTATAGTTAAGTATGCACAATGGGTACGACCACGCGAAGAAGCTTCAAGCGATTACATGCGCGGGAATGCGAATACTTGTGCCATTCGGTGCACGGGATTCTATAGGCCATGTCATGATGGGCTTTCCCTTTCTATTTGTAAGGTAATTGCTTACATGGGATAGACTCTGGATAAGCGAGGATGATAGACCTTTCTATACGGCATTTCCCCGGTCTAGATGCTCGTGCAGCGTCTGCACAATGTCCTCCTCATTTCTCCTTGTTACTTTCTCTGATTTTCTGAGCGATGAGTTTGTAACAATGCGTGTATTTGCGCGGCATGCATCAGAGAAAAGATGTGGACAAAGGCAAAGGTGTGTAGCTTGAAAAGGAGGACAATAGGTGCTGGCAGTGGTAGACGCGCGGAAGCATTTGCTCAATTGGGCAACTATAGATGACCTCCCTTTTGACCTGCCATTTTAGGCGGTTTGTTAGTACCTCAATGAGGATAGGCTCGTGACCTTCCTCTCCTCCGTGATGGATTCAAATTGCCATGAGAGCCGAACACGAGACCGGAGCGCTCCATGGTGTTGGTCACGCGCCGGTCAGTTCACTGGCCACACGACCCCCATTGGCTACCATCGGGCCTCAGCGCTCAGCCACCGGCGGTAATGCGTCCGTAAGTCCTCAGAGTGCGCAAAGTTCATATTCATTATTTATCGATAATGCTGAGCTGCACTCGTAGAGGCCAGAATGGCACTTTGTTGCGATGTACCTGAAGAATCATGGTGCACAGCACAGAACGAGCGCACATCAAGGAATAACACGGATGGCCGAAGCCGGCGAACTCTCTGACCATCACCTGAGATGGTGACATCCCGTCACTTGCTACAGTAGTAATGGATAAGCCTTCCGGAGCCCCCTTACTGCTAGCTTTTAGCCGTCGATACGTCGCACCACAGTTTACCCGCATTGAATTGCTCGACTTAGACACTGCTTCACTATGACATTAGCAGGTGCTGTGGAACGCTTGTCTGGAATGGATTTACGCTCTAATTGACTATCTTACAGATACCATGAGATCGTTTCGACCCACGGCTGAGAGTGTCCCTCCTGCTAATGTGAACTACAGACTCCGGCTACCCGGTGGTCTTCCTGTAGACAAGCAACCACTCGTATGGGTATATGCATACATTCACTCGCATGGCACTGATAGGTATCCGCGTGGTAAATAGAATCCGTTGGCATTTCTACTGAAAGCGGCGCAAGTCTACCCAAACAAGCTGGCTCTCGCGCATCCTGATGTCGATCATCCTGTGTTCTATTCTTACGCAGTTTGGTCAGCAATCTCCCACTAAACTTGGATAGAACATCACTTACTATTGAACTCAGGACCCAACGCGTTCAGAATCTCGCCTACGCCTTAATCCAGTTCGGGATCTGCCCCGGAGATCGTGTGGCTGTAATCGCTCCTAATTCGTCAGCGACGTCTTCCCTCTTTTGCACAAACGTCTGCTGATGTCTGAATAGACCGTTGATAGCCGGTCTTTGTCTTCTCCCGCTGAAGTCATGTTTTGTACTTACGACCTCTTAGACGCTCACCATGGTGTCCTCGCTGCCCGCGCTGTCATTTGTCCGATCAATACGCGTCTGACAACGCCGGAAGTGGCCTATATTCTGGAACATAGCGGATCAAAGCTCATTCTGGTCGACCACGAACTGGCGCATCTCGTGCAGGATGCCCGAATTCCAGTCATTGTTGCGAACGATTCAGGGAGAGCCGACGACCCATACGAACAATTCTTGAGCAATGGGAGACGGTACAGCGGTGACAGGGGTTGGCCCGGCCTCGAGTGGGAGGCGGATGAAAATGCACCTGCTGCATTGTGCTACACGTAGGTCTGCTCATACCGTAAAACGCAAGCGGTTCTTGACGCGAGTTTCTCAGGTCCGGGACGACAGGTCGGGTTAGCATACACAGTTTGTCGCCTCTAATCTATTTCTAATCCGCATGTAGCCGAAGGGTGTCGTATACACGCTTCGAGGTGAGTGGACCGAAATTCATGGGCATTATTGTTCCTAAATTAAGTTACCAGGAGCATATCTCACCGGAATCGCCAACGCTCATGAAACTCAGTACGTCCTGTATTGCGTTCTGGGCGCATATAGTCTGACATGAACCAGTGTCACTCGAGATTCCACGTATCTCTGGCAAGTCGTTTCGAATTAGATGTCGTTCGAGGTATTAACTCTTGGCGAAGGATCCTTCCTATGTTTCATGCATGTGGTTGGACGTTCCCCTGGGCTATCACGTTTGCATGCGCGACACAGGTGAGTAGTATGCAGCTTTAGCCCGCGAATTCCTGCAGACTGAAAGGGATTAGATCACGCTCAGGAAAGTGTCATACCCCCACATTTGGCATCATCTTTTATATTCTGGAACGACACACTACTGTGGTGCGCCTACCGTACAGGTTCGTGTTTTTGACGTTTGATTGTTGCACACATTCAAACAGAATGCAATATATGACAGATCGGCTTGGTCAATGCACCGGATGCTAGACTGCTGAGTAGGCCTGTTGTTGCTATTGTTGCTGGCTCGGCGCCTACCGCCCATCTTCTCGGCGAGCTAGAGAAAAAGAATATTCATCCAGTCCACGTCTACGGTTTGACGTACGTCGTACTCCTTGCTATATCGTCTGCCGCTCAACCGACTTCTTACGGGCTCCTAACTACAGTGAAGTGTGGAGTATTCATGCGCTAGAGTCATATTTGATATTCACTAATGACAACACAGACCTATGGCCCCTTCACAAGGTGCTACGAACAGGTGGAATGGGCTTCTCTACCTCTCGATCAGCGTGCGAGATATATGGCACGCCAAGGTCTCAGTTATGCGATTTCAGATGATGTGCGCGTTGTCTATCCGCCTAAAGAAGATGAACAAGATGACGTCAACATGGAATTAGTCGACGTACCAAAGGATGGGAAGACTGTAGGAGAGGTGGTTCTGCGTGGCACGATGGTCATGAAGGAGGTTCGTGATATGTCTCCACAATGCAGAGCGAAAAGACAAGGGCAGCTGATCACCTTGCAGTATTTCAGAGATCCCGATGCAACAAGGAAGGCATTCCGAGGGGGATATTTCAGCACAGGCGACTTGGCGGTTATGCATTCGGACGGATATATCGCCATTCAGGACAGAAGCAAGGATATCATCATATCTGGAGGAGAGGTGGGTAATTTGGTTCAGGAGACTATTCCTTGTTGGTTGATGTAATGTAGAACGCGTCCAGTCTTGCCATCGAGCAAGGTACGAACTAATTTCGCTGTCTAAAGCCTTTGTTAGATGGTAAAACACCGCTCACATGTGTTGGTGCAGAGCTAGCTAGTCATCCCGATGTGTTGGAGATCGCCGTCGTCGCAAGACCTCATCCGCGCTGGGGCGAGCGCCCTATGGCATTCGTGATTTTGCACCCGCAACGTGCCTCGTTTTGGGATGGTCGGCACGCTACGTTTGCAGAGTCGCTGAAATTGCATGCACGTGGTCGCCTTCCGGGATTTGCATGCCCCGAATGGGTAGAGGTTGTGGCAGAACTCCCGGTAGGTTCATACATCGGGCGCGACCATAAATCTTCAGTTGCTGATCATCGGTTGGAAAGAAAACGTCAACAGGAAAAATACAGAAAGCTGTTTTGAGGAAGATAGTGGCAAAGCTGTAAAACGTACCGATTAGAATGTCATAAACGTTACAATCCAAGTATCAGATTCTGTTTTAGATAACGAAAGGAGTATGCGGGATGATGTTTTGCAATACAATGACAGTACTTGCTCTAATCCAATGGATGAATTATTTGAAGAGATGCTTAAACACTCAGATGAAGTGCGCACGTGCATTATGCGTGATCGTGCATAAGCGTGACCTAAGCGCCGGCGCTATCATGGTTTGTTTGTCCATCTTTGGTTCTTGTTTTGAGGTTCAAACCACTCCAGCGTCAACGACGTCGGCGGCGACGACGACGCATCCCTATCCAGCTATCGCCCTCGGGGACTGTGAGGACTGCCATTGCATCTGCATCCGTGCGACTCTTTACCACGCTGGCTTCCAAAGCTTAGACAATTCTGGGACGTGACTCGCACATGCGAGTATGGCACAGCAGCGACGCACAAAACATAGAGTTCCTTCGATCACGGACATTTCTTCAACGACTCGCCAGACGCTACAGTCAAAACGCGTCATAGCAACTCGTAGACGCGTCTTTACTCACACAAACGGCTACCTACCGTCTAGTTTCGACTCACACTCGCCGATCGCGTCAGGCAGCTCGCCGCCCATCTCGCATAGACCTGTCCTTGTGCCCCTACACTTCAATCCACGGCGCTCACGACCCGACCTGGATCAAGAAAGAATGCGCGACGAGATTGACAGCTATCAGGCGGGCGTCAAACGGAAGCGCATTGCTAGTGGTAACGAAAACACTTCTGCAGGAAGGGGGCTGCGTAGCGGGCTCGGTAAGGTCAAGAGACGGAGGGCCATGCCTCAGTCCAGTGACGATGAGATAGCGAGTGGGATGGAAGTTGACGATCACCAGCACTGGGAACTTTCGGACAATTCCGACGATGAACCCGCTCTGGATTCATGTAAGTACGGCACGTTTTCAATTGCACATGTCAGTAAACCCTTTCTCAGCCGATAGCTATCTGATCAACGACGCTCCTCCCAAACAACTCTTGCGTTTACGAAAGGACGAACTCGTTCGTCTATATGTCGCCGCTGGCCTTTCCGAAGATGCGGAGCTTTTGACGAAGCCCGAAATCGTCGATTGCCTAATTGCTGCGCGTGATGATACTGTGTCACTACCGCCGTCCTCTCCCGGTGTGGCCGACAGTAACTCCAGCGAATGTTCATCCGATGGGGGCAATATTGCTGGCGGCGAAGAGACCGACTTCGGTGTGCGCAGTAAATCACTGCGCCGGCGGGCTACTGTCGCTGATATGAGTCGTACATCCCGTGCACGACCTGCCGATCGCTGTGTTTCCATGGGTCAGCTGGACCACCGCAGTGGCAGTTCTTTGAAGGGGGCCAAAACAGCAAGGGACGTATTCACACCACACGTCTGTGGACCTGTGACACGCAGGTGAGAGACCAGATTAGTCGTGCCTGTTTTCATTGATTTTTATGATACTAGAAGGGGCGCGAGCAATGCCAGCTCAAGCAGATCGTCTCAGTCTCCATCTACCGCTGTTTCATCCCTTCCATCGCCCCCTGTGACCCGTCTTCGCCATCGCAAGTTGTCGCAGGAAAAACCTGTATCCATTGCATCTGTCGACGTTAAGGGCAAAGGAAAGAATAAACAGGTGGAGTTCGACGATCAAGTACAGTACAAGGCCTCTACCCCATTCGATGACGATAGTGACCTCACCGACCTCACCGAGGTCGAGCGATCAATCGCGAGCACTTCACCGAGTCCGCGCCGCCTGCGTAGTAAGGGGGAGAAGGAGCGACCTGATGGCCGAAAAACCATTCAGAAAGCGGAGGTTGATCGTGAGCTGGGGAGGCGCGTCGTACCGACTCGTAAGGCGAAGCCTCCTGTGGGGGCCCTTCGAGAAGATGATTCGCAGGAGGATGAAGAAGATGAACTGGACGACAGCGAGACAGACCAAGACGAGGAAGTCGATCAGCTGATAGACTCGCCTTCGCCTTCGCAAATGGTCACGCCGAAACCATCCCGCCTACGTACCCCAGTTAAGAAGAGACTACGCCCGCGACAGATACAGACACATACTCCGCCGAGCGACGGTGACGATGAGGAGAGTGAGAATGAAGTGGTGGATGGCAGTGTGGATGGTTACGATGGGGAGAACGAGGGAGACGATGGAAGACGCGCCGTTAGCGAAGAATCTGAAGGAGTCGACTCACCTCCTCTGATAACACCTCGCAAATTACGCAGCGGTAAGGTCGTCACGGAAGACGACGGAGAGTCCCTCGGCGACGAGGACGAGGATGACGAGGACGAGGACGAGGAAGACCAAAGCACTGTAACAGAGGAGGATGTAGACGTGGAAGACGTAGAAGAAGATGTGGAAGAGGCGGATGAGCCTATGGATGACGATAGTGAGTGGTTATTTAACGAACAGCTTTCAAGACTAATATCCCTGTCTCAGTCGATCTCACCGTTGCTACTAAGAAGACGCTCATACGATTACGTCGGGATGACCTAGTCCGACTCTGCGAGACTCGTGAACTTGATGCAACAGGCACTAAACCTCAGCTTGCCAAGGCGCTACTGCAATGGCGAGATCGTCGGTGCAGCTCACCCTCCTCTACAGGTACAGTGCGCCCTGTGACCCCTAAAGGCCGCCCCTGTAGAAAGAGTCGCAGCAAGAGTACTAGCCAGACGCCGCCCGTGCTTCTTCGATCCGAACGGATACATCTTGACGAGCCTCGGACGCCGCCGCTTTCAGGACGCCGGAAGGAACCCGAACCCGAGCTTGAGCTTGACCTGGAGAGCTTGGGCCTCGAAGACCGCGAGATTCCACCTGAGAAACTCACGAAACTAGAGAAAATCGGCAGCGGAGGTTTCAAAGACGTCTACATTGGCAAGTTCAAGGGTCGCAAGGTTGCAATCGCTGAGTTCCGGGGTCAGCTAAGTGCAAGTGCGTGCGACATTGGCCTCTTTTTGTGATTGTCCGACTGACATAGCTTAGTGGACATTAAAGAGCTCAAGTTGCTTGGCGACTTTAATCACCCGAATATCGTTCGATTTGTACGTGTCCTAGCCTTTCTTCTGCACCCCCCATATCTCATGCGACATGCAGTTGGGTGTGAGTATTCCAGAGAACACGCGAGATACACCGGTTATGATCGTGAGCGAGCTCTGCTCGAATGGTGATCTCTTCGACTACATCCGGAATGTCAATCCCCCCTCCTTGTATCGAGTTGTAAGTCGAGCCCGCATCGCTGCTGAACCTATCGAATCTCACCTTTGCCAGCTGTCAATCATGCTCGACATCGCTCGCGGCTTGGAATACCTCCATACGCGCAAACCATCTGTGATTCATCGAGATTGCAAGTCTTCCAACATTCTTATTACGTCCAAAGGCGTTGCAAAGATCACAGACTTCGGTTTGGCCAAGGTGAAACAGTCAACGCGTTCCATGATGCGCAGTGTCGTCGGCACAGTGAATTGGCAAGCTCCTGAGTTGTGGCATGCCCATCCCAAGTACAACCATAAAGTGGACGTGTTTTCATGCGCGATGGTCTACTGGGAGATGCTCCAATGGCATGTTCAGAACAAGAAATACCCGTGGGAAGTAAGTGCAAGTTCATTACACATTGGGGCATATGTTAACATTCCTGTAGGGTGAAAACGAACACGGGATCTATAAAACAGTTGGTGCCGAACGGCAAAGGTGCGCATTACCCATACCTACGATGCTGCATGATACTCATGACATCATTTCAAGACCATCTGTGAGCGGGCTACGCAAACATTGGTGCCCTGAGATTGTCGATTTGATGGAGCGCATGTGGGCACATGAACACCAGGACAGGCCTTCGATGACCGAGGTCGTCGAAGAGCTGGAGCATCTTGTTCAACAGTACCGCTAATGTCTCCGCTCCTGCGACGCTTCTTCATGTTGTCCTTTCATCTTGCAACATATCCTCACATCTGCTCCGGGACTCTTGGATTTGTGACTGCTCATTGGTTTGCTTCGATGTCTCAGGAAAATCGCTGGTGTCACTGTAGTCATTGTTTATTCGACTTACTCAACTGATATCATCTCATAGTCATTGCAATATGTTCTTATACGCAATCATGTATCTTACGCACCATATCAATTCGCAGTGCATTCTTATCCATTGGGAGAGCGAAACCTCCCACTCATACTTCGTCCACATTCATCCAGGTCAGACAACAACCCACAGAAAGTAGATGACAGCTTCTGATGAGAGCCAATCGGGCATGGCGGACGGGAGTATGAGTACCTCTGTAACATGGCTGAGATCGCGGAGCCTCTTTGGGCGCCGTGGCAGGGCAGTTTTGCCTTGCGATGAGGCGATGGACCTGGTCGAGTGCGCGGAGAGTGATGGTGAGCTGGGATAGAACGGCTCCCATACACGGGTCGCAGAGGGTCGTTATCGCACGGCGACTTGACTTTGCTGAGCAGGACCGGCAATCGACTGCTGACTCAGTGATACCCGTAGGTGTCGCCGCCATATTGCAAAGGGACATCTGGAGACTGGAGTTGTATCAATGGTGTATTCGACTAAGGCTGATAGTGACTAGTGCTAAAAGAAGTTCAAGGCAAATTATGGACAAATGCTTCACGATCTTGACCTGATCCTCGAACTGGGGGGGGACCGAAGAACAAATTTCGCGAACGAGCATGTACAGCCTGCATCACGGGAGATGCAGGGCTACTGCATCTCAAGAATCTAATAGGGGTGTCGCTCGCTCGTTCGGCAGTCGCAGAGCGCCAACCGTTTTGGTAGGTACTTCCAACCTCAACTGATTCCTCAGCCACCCGCGATCGACAGCGACCAAGGCGGGGCAGAAGCTCACGGCAGGAGTCGGCAGTGCAGTCTAGCATCATGACTAACGGTCGAAGTGAGGAAGCTACTGGCATCGCGTCATGGGGTGCAAAGTTTGTCGCTCTCTGCCATAAGAGAGCGACGGGGCACACCAAAAGGACAAATTTTGGAACGTCCCCGAGTGCCGAGCGCTGCTGTGCTCCATGCCGCCTATCTGCAAATTTTAAGCTAGGTCCATCATCATTACGGTTTTGTTGTAAGCCGCCGCCATATCTTCAGAACATCATACCTGAATTTGCCAACGCTGATAGCCGATCTAGCATACTGGAAAACTGGAAATGCCCGCGTAACCTGGCGGTAGATCGGTGTCATCACCCTGAGAATGCACAATAGGTCATCTCGCACTGTACTGACTCAGAAGAATACAACATCATATTTCCAAACCCACCACCCTGCCAGAGCGATTGCCGATCACTCAGCATTTCCATACCTGGTATGCTGGTAAAAATTGTGTTGCTTGCTTGATGAGGACTCACGACATTCAGTCCGATGTTTAATAGTCGTAGTCATAAGTCTGACTTGTCTAGGAGTACCCTCAAATGACACGGTGTTTGGGGGTATCTATTCTCTGATGTTCTCACATGGTTGCACACAGAATATTGGAGCACCAGGGTCCACATCGTGTCTATGTTCCCGAGTGTGCTGACATCTTTCTTTCCGTGCGCGTTTAAATACTGCTTCTAGCGCGGCCATTATGGCTTTGGGACCGGCCAGTCCTGCAATTTCACAGAACCAAAAGTTGTGTCCGACACCAACTTCGTTGTTTTCGCTGAACTTTACGCTGCCTGAGCTCAACACTTAGCTGCCGTCATCAGGAGTCACGTTCATGATTTATGTGTTGGAAGACTGACAATGTGGCATTTAGCCATCTCCAAGTTGCTATAAATTCCAGTCATCTCCCACTGCATCTCTTACTAAACCACTGGCCGACTACTACAGCCCTGGAAAGCAACACCACTTTCGCAGCTTCAACCACTCGTCGTATCATGTCTCTTCTTCCTCGCACTCAAGCACTCTCTAGTACTACCTTCAACGCTCCTCCGTTGGACGGATCGTTGAGCATGCCAGAAATATGGGATTGGCTTGCGGTCCATTCTCCTGACCACTCCTACTTTATTTACGCCCGAGAAGACGGCGGAATACGCTCTATACCTTGGTCTGAGGCAGTTGCCGCAATGTACACGGCGTCCAAGGTGATCAAGGACCGTATGCGCACCGAAGGAGCCTTCGACAACAAGACGGTTATCGCTCTACTTGCATCTTCAGGTACGAACCAACTCCCGTGGACATGTAACAATGTATAGAAGCTAACCGCTCCCTTCGATAGATGCCATTCCGTACGCAATCACTGAAATGGCAGTCATTCGTGCCAACTTCGTCGTCTTTCCCCTCTCCATCCGGAACTCACCTGCCGCTGTGGCGCACTTGTTAAACAAGGCCGGAGTGAAGCACATACTCACTAGTAAGGAGCAGAGCATCGCCGACCTTGTTCGGGATGCTCTCGATATCTTGAAAACACAATACATGCCTGTGACTATTCCTGGCGTCTCTTCCGCATTTACATTCAAGGAGTTGTTCTTGTCCCCTTCTAATGGCCTAGCTGCAAGCGAAGAGCTGCCACATGATAGCAGGGATCCTGATGCCCCAACAATGATTATGCATTCGTCTGGTGAGACCGGATTACATCATCGCGCATCGTATCATTCTGTGCTAACTGCGTGTGCATGTATTTAGGATCAACGGCGTTCCCAAAGCCTATAGTATGGTCCAATCGCCGTCTGATAGAAATCGCCACCTACCCGTGGTACTTCGAGCGAGAAATTACAGATCTCGTTAGTTCTCTGCATTCTTTGCCTTTCTTTCACGGCCTCGCATTTGTGAATGTACTGTGGGCGGTACGTACTTGTTGGCAATTCTCTTCCGCCTCCGTACTAATTGGCTGGAATGTCAGGCATCTGCGGGTCAAACACTTGCTGTTTTTGAGCCTAGGCAACCGCCTCTTGTGCCCACACCAGACCTTGTATTCCGTGCCCTGCAAGCGTCGAATTGCGATCTCGTTTGGGCCGTGCCGTCATTTATTGAGGTAGGTCATTTCTCATCATCATCAGATGGTCATCCTGACAGAAGATCCAGACATGGGCGCATAATGAAGAATACGTCGAGTGGCTCGCCTCCCGCGAGGGCTTGGTGCGTACACTGCGATCCGAAGGAGACAGTAGAAAATGAAATATCTGTGTAGACGTTTGGCGGCGGTCCTCTCAATAAGGAGATCGGCGATATGCTAATGTCAAAAGGCGTACATATATACGATGCTTACGGATGGTATGTACCTTCGCTTGTAACTTGAGTCTACTTCACTAATGGTGGAACGACCAGCACCGAAACGGGAATGTTGAACATCGTCTACGAAGGTGGGATGATGTCTTGATTTACAATATAGTTCACTTATCGCAATGCCAAATAGCCGAACCTCCCATCGAATGGGAGTACTTCAGGATTCAAAAGCATATCTCGATAGAAATGCTTGCTATGGGCGATAATACCTATGAACTTGTTGTCGTTGTGAGCAATCCACCTACCATGAGCACTGTAATATGAGTTCACAAATATCGCTCCAGGCGAATAACTTGCACAGACCCGCTGTCGTTAACACACAAGTCGATGGGGTTGACGCCTACGCCACATCGGATCTCGTTATGCCACATCCGACGAGGCCCGGCTATTGGAAGATTGTGGGTCGTACTGACGACCAGATCATGCATAGCACAGGGGAGAAGGCCAGTCTCGCTCTGGTCCGACTGAGTACGTGTACTGACTGCCTGAATAATTCATCCAGACAAACCCAGGGCCCCTAGGTGCGGATTTTTGCAGTGCTTCGCGTAGTCGTTATCCTGATGGTCCACTGTAGAGGAGATATTGAGGAAGGATCCCGATGTGTCCGATTGTATCATTTTCGGCCGCGGGCGGTTTCAAGCTGGCGTGCTAGTTCAGCCAAGGTCTGAAATCAGGCTCGACTCGTCTGATGACGCTCGCGTGGCTGCATTTAGAAACAAGATATGGTAATTGTGTCTTCGCATTGAACGTTCTGAATTTGACCGCTTCTATGTTCTAGGCCGTCTGTGGAGAAGATGAACGCTTTTGCACCCCAACATTCTAGAATTTTCAAGGAAGTAAGCGATTAGTGCAATCTTTACCAGCGGTCATTGACATTGTAAGTAGATGATTCTAATCGCCAAACCCTCGAAGCCATTCAGCTACACACACAAGGGCACTGTCCGTCGTGCTCCCGCCATAAAGGACTATGAGGAAGAAATCAATGCATTGTACGACGCTGTAGACAGCAGCTCCCAGTCGGCCATGGAACCGCCTGCCCACTGGGACGATAGATCGGCCGCTTCATTCATACGTACAGTTGTGGAGAAGCTCGTCGCTGTTCCACTGAAAGACGAAGACGATATTTTCCAACACGGTTGTGACAGGTAAGCACGTTTTGCCACCTCTTGTATCGACAGGCGCCATACTCAGGCTGCACAGTCTGCAAGCAACCTGGATTCGCAACACCATCCTCCGTGTACTTCGCGACTCTGCGAAGATCGATACCCGCAAAGTCAATTCCAATTTTGTTTACGACTACCCGACTATCTCGCGCATGGCATCATTTGTCTTGGCTCTTGCCCTCGGTACTACGGACGGAGAGGACCGGCAGCCAGCGTCGCGCGCTGATGCAATGCGGGCCATGGTGGCTAAATACAGCAAGGACTTCCCCATACACCGGGGTAGTGCGGCTGCCAACATGGAACCGGGCAAGGTCGTTTTGATCACTGGCACGACCGGAGGCCTTGGATGTTATGCGCTCAAGGAGCTCGTCGCGGACCCCAAGGTCGCTCGCGTTTACGCGTTCAACCGACCGGCAAAGCATGGTCAAAATCTGTACGAGAGGCAGAAGTCTGCGTTGGTTGATCGTGGACTGGATGCTAGCATTGTCAATTCTGAGAAAGTGGTACTGCTCGAAGGCGACTTGTCTACAACGAATTTCGGCTTGGAAGAGAAAGTCTACGAGGAGGTGAGTCTCATTTGAGAAGATTACGTGCGCGACACTAATAGCAGCTCAGTTGCATACGTCGGTCACGTATATCATCCACAACGGTACGTGGTGATCACCCTGGTGATTCCTTTCATGCTCAGGGTCGCAATCCAGCATGGCGTGTGGATTTCAGCATTTCATTGGCGTCATTCGAGTCGAACGTGTACGGCGTGCGTGCGCTTATATGTTTCGCCCTCACGTCGCCGCTGGCAAAACCCCCAAGGCTAATCTACACCAGCTCAATTGGTGTCTTCACGAGTTGGTGCATCATCACCTGGCAGGGATACAAGAAGACTAATGACCATCTCACTTCCTCCTAGATATCGACCGTGATGATAATTTAGTTGAGGCTTTGATCAACCCCGACGTCGCCGTTGGCAGCGGCTACACGGAGTCGAAATGGGTGTCCGAAGAGATCTTATACAATGCCGCTGCCAGCACGCCGCTGAAGCCTGTGGTCGTTCGAGTTGGACAGATCTGTGGTGCTCTGGAAGGCTCGTGGAACGCTCACGAATGGTTTCCGTCCATAGTTCAGAGTGCTGTAAAGCTGGGATGTTTTCCTGACGATGAGAGGGTACGTCAAGGATCTTCTAAGTCGTTCTAATTCATCAACACTAGCGCATGTTTCAGGGTGTTGCGTGGGTGCCACTCGACATTGCCGCGCAAGCCATGGTCGACTTCATGGACACGCCGCTGCATATCAAAGTCGTCCACCTCAATCACCCGCGGCCTGTCCCATGGCACTCGCTTGCTGTACACGTCGCACAGGCTTTCTCAATACCTCTTGTCCCGTACCACGAGTGGCTCGCCAAGCTCGAGCAGGCCGCGCAGGACGTCTCCCAAGCCGAGAGGGAGGGCAGCGATTCGCGTAAAGCCTTGCAGAACCTGCACGCGATCCAGCTGCTCCCGTTCTACCGAGGACTCGCTGCTAAGTTCAATGTCGGTCGGCTGTCTGTAGGGATGTTCCAGCTTGATGTCTCCCAAGCTGTCGCAGCATCCCCGACATTGTCAGCCCCTAGTGTATCTCAACTTGGTGCAGAGCACGTCAAGAACTGGTTGGCATATTGGCGAAAGGTTGGGCTGTTAGCGGAGCAGTGATGATTGAATGCATTCGATAGCTATAATTGCTAGTAGGCGGCACGGAACATGGGGTGATGTACCCTCATGCCTCAGAGGTTGTTTGCGGCAGCCATAAATAGTAGAGTCTAAGGTCACGCATAGAGTATGTATTCGCAGCCCAAACCAAAGCATTTTATTCTTCAATCCGCGAGAGACGTTGTCTGCATGTCAACCTAGGGGTTCAAGCTTCAAAGGTCATCGTACCGGTGTTATGCACGCAATCAGCAGTGCGTCAACATTAATCATGGAGTGAAATCAGCCTTGAGCACCGGGAGGGGGGAGAAACGACTCACGAGCAGGTCTCCGAGAGACCAGCATAAAGGCGTAAGAACAATTACAGTGTAGTCTTGCCTATGATCATCAGGGGCCCTGCCCTGCGACCGTCAATATTCATGCTGACGAGGCTTGCTTCCGTCTGTGTCTGCTCCGAGCTGGGATTCTCTGTATTTCAACCTGTGTATCAATAATCGTCCGTCAAGATGCAACAATAGCACTTGCCTGTATTGGGATCGCGCGCTCGTCGACCCCGAATTACCGTTTGTCCAAGACATCTCAAGCCTTTCAACAGTGCATCGAGCACCCTCGAAGACGAAATGCGCCAGACTCGTCGGCAATATACCCTGGCCAGCCAGAAGGGTCGCAGCACACTCAGCCGAGAGAGTATGCTAGCTTTGTCGTAAGAGCCGAGCAGCGACCTAGTAAGCACAAGTCGAGAGGCAGACCGCTTGCCGAAGTTGTCGAGAACTGTCACTAGAGATCGTGGCCTATGTGCCCTGCGTGCCGTCAACAGCAGGAAGATGTGCCGCAAAGTCATCGCCTGGATGGGTGCACGCCTCCGGACGCACCTCAGCCGGCCTACTAGAGCTAGTGGCATTCTCTATGGGTCCGTTCGTGGGAGCGTCCTCTCTAGCTATAGACCATGACGAGGAGACGTCCGAAAGACCACTGAAAGACGTATCGACCAGGTTGCCTAGCAGCCAAGGAGGGATGTAGCCAAAGTGGATAGAGTCCGACGAAAGCTCTGCCTCCTCGCGTGCACGTTGAGCATCCCAGTTCGGGTTCCACTGGTCGAAGGCCTCGTCTGCCTCACGTCGAATCTCCTCCATCGTCCTAGGCGGCGGGGGGATGTACGCTTCCAGGCGCGGATTGATGTCCCAGTCCGAACCCTGCGCATTCTCCATCGGACG